>NC_135403.1:1493715-1631215 GCF_051989625.1 Stigmatopora argus
ACAGGCATGGCATATATATATTATTTATGGATGATTATCGAACCGTAATAACGCTGTCTACGAAAGCAGCTACAGACGCTATTTCCGGTGCGCAGTTACTGCTGGGATAAATAGTCCTTTTGTCAATACACCCAGGTTGACGGCTGTGATAACTTTGCACTAATAATATCAATATACTACAATGGCGAACACACTGATTTGGTGCTACATGTACCAAATGCACGCTACACCCGCACGCTAAAACAAGTTTTTAAAAAGGCAACGGAAGCAAGACTGAGTTCGATTGTACTTTATTTAGCCATTTTACAATGTACTCACGTCATCATCACCCACAAAACCATCAAAGTCCTCATTATCTGTGTCCGAATTGAACATTTGTCCATCGAAAACGCTGAGTTTAATACGTTCGTCCAGGCAGCCACAATTCATTCCCAAATGGTAGCTAGCTAGTAGCTAGCGTAACTATTCCAAGGCTGTCTTCCATGCTTCGCAGCTGTGTTGATGGCGATCACCAGGCCACAATTCGTTCACAAATAGTAGCTAGCTAGTAGCTAGCGTAACTAGTATTCCAAGGCTGTCTTCCATGCTTTGCAACTGTGTTGATGCCGATCGCCAGGCCACAATTCGTTCACAAATAGTAGCTAGCGTAACTAGTATTCTAAGGCTGTCTTTCACATGCTTCGCAGCTGTGTTGATGGCGATCGCCAGGCCACAATTCGTTCACAAATAGTAGCTAGCTAGTGTTGATGCCGATCGGCAGGCCACAATCCATTGGGTGTATTGACAAAAAAAACTACATATCCCAGTAGTCACTGCGCAGTACTTTATCTACGGGAAAATAGTAGAGTCGGGGGCTGCTTGCCATAGTTGTCCTATCGGCGGATTTATTTTATTTTATCGTGATAACAATTTTAGTATTGGTCCATCTATAAAGCGCACTGGATTATAAGGCGCCCTGTCTATTTTGGAGAAAATTTCAGACTTTTATGTGCGCCTAATAGTCGTGAAAATACGGTACATACATACACTTGTGAAGAACAATGTCATGGCTCTCTTGAGTTTCCAGTTATTTCTACAACTCTGATTTTTCTCTGATAGTGATTGGAACATATACTTCTTTGTCACAAAAACATTCATGAAGTTTGGTTCTTTTATGACTTTATTATGGGTGAACAGAAAATAAAAGTGATCAAATCTGCTGGGTCAAAAATATACATACAGCTGCGCTAATATTTGGTAACATGTCCATTGGCCATTTTCACTTCAATAAGGCGATTTTGGTAGCCATCCACAAGCTTCTGGTTGAATCTTTGACCCCTCCTCTTGACAGAATTGGTGCAGTTCAGTTAAAATTGATGGCTTTCTGAAATGGACTTGTTTCTTCAGCATTGTCCACAAGTTCTCAATGGGGTTTAAGTCAGGACTTTGGGAGGGCCATTCGAAAACCTTAATTCTAGCCTGAATTAGCCATTCCATTACCACTTTTGATGTGTATTTGGGGTCATTGTCCTGTTGGAACACCCAACTGCGGCCAAGACCCAATCTTCGGGCTGATGACTTTAGGTTATGTTGAAGAATTTGAAGGTAATCCTCTTTCTTCATTATCCCATTTTCTCTCTGTAAAGCACCAGTTTCATTGGCAGCAAAACAGCCCCACAGCATAATACTACCACCACCGTGCATGACGGTAGGCATGGTGTACTTGGGGTTAAAGGCCTCACCTTTTCTCCTCCAAACATATTGCTGGGCATTGTGGCCAAACAGCTCGATTTTTGTTTCATCTGACCACAGAACTTTCCTCCAGACGGTATTATCTTTGTCCATGTGATCAGCAACAAACTTCAGTCGAGCCTTAAGGTGCCGCTTTTGGAGCAAGGGCTTCCTTCTTGCACGGCAGCCTCTCAGTACATGGAGATGCAAAACACGCTTGACTGTGGACACTGACACCTGTGTTCCAGCAGCTTCTAATTCTTGGCAGATATGCTTTTTGGTGATTCTCGGTTGAATCTTCTCCCTCCTGACCAATTTTCTCCCAGCAGCGGGTGATAGCTTGCGTTTTCTTCCTGATTGTGGCAGTGACAAAGCAGTGCCATGCACTTTATACATACAAACAATTGTTTGCACTGTTGCTCTTGGGATCTGCAGCTGCTTTGAAATGGCTCCAAGTGACTCTCCTGACTTGTTCAAGTCAAGGATTCGCTTTTTCAGATCCATGCTGAGCTCCTTTGACTTTCCCATTGTAGCGTTTGTGGGCGTTTGCATTTAATGAGCCCTATTTAAATGGCCTCAGAGAAGTCACCAGCTGTAGTCACTCATAATCACTCACAAGAAGTTAAGAGGCCATGCTATGAAGCTCATTTCACTGACACAACTTTCTAAATCACCAAAATTGCTAATTTGTGTTGCTGTATGTATATTTTTGACCCAGCAGATTTGATCACTTTTTCTGTTAACCCATAATAAAGTATTCATGAATGTTTTGTGACAAAGAAGTATCTGTTCCAATCACTCTATCAGAGAAAAATCAGAGTTGTAGAAATAACTTTATAAATATTTGGATTAGATCAGGTGGCTTTACAGGAATAAACATGCAAGGAACCTTGAGAAATAAGGAGTTAACAGATGATTTAAAATGCAGGGTTCCTAGGATAGTAAATATATCAAAGATACGCTCAGGTGTTTTATTATATCTTGGTCTTCTATAAGTCTTGGCAAAAAAAAATAATATAAATTCCTATGCGGCAAAGCTAGGCTGTCAAAATTCTCTTATTTGACATCCTTTCAACAGACATGTCTCAACCGTTTTGCAGTTGAGCACCAGTGTCTGAGCATTGAGAGCCAGGCCCGTTGCCTCCACAAAAGTAAGCAGCTTACCCAATCGTGCTGCAAATGTACGTCAAAGTTCCCAACAAAACAAGAAAATGCCGGGGCAAATCAGCAGAAACTGGCTAACAATTATCAGATTTGTAGACATTTTCCACAACCTTACCAAAAGATTAGCAAATGATTTTCATTTTTAATGGAAAGCAGTAAGAGCTTCAGATGGTAAGACACAGACGGCATGGGATGTCGCCATTTCTGCTGCTATATGTTAGAATATGCATGTGATTGAACCACTGAAATAACCAATTAGAGAACCAGTGCAAAAATAACAAACATTTTAGAATGGACAAGTTCTGATGTTTATTATGATGATTAAACGTTTCTAAATTACAGATTACTAATAGGTAAATTGGGGAAAACGAACATTTACCCAAGTATAATAACAAAAAAAAGACAAAGAATATATTGGTAAAACAAACTTGGGTATCTACAGTAACCCTTGTCTCTTGAGGTCCTCATATGTTTTTTTGTTGACTACATTTCCACTGGAGTCCTCATACTCTTCCTGGAAAAAAAAAACATCTCAGTATGTATTGTCACATTACTGGATCAGAAAATGATTATGCAAAATGTTTTCCATTCTTACCTCTGTGTCAGGCTGCCAACGCTCTAAGGCCTTTTGGGACTTCAGTTTGGCCCACACTAGTGTTAAAAAAAGTGTATTATTATTATACATTTGCCTGCAACCTAAAAGAAGCTTGGCCTTGCTATTAAATAATGCTTTGCTCGCCTCTAGTTATGCGCACAGTATAATTATCATACTTGCTTGCAATGAAGTATAAGGTTTGCTCTTGAAAGTCTTGTTTAATCTAAACAAAGAAGTGCCAGGATGGACCGAAGTACTCACACCTAAGTCAAGGCTGACTCAACGACCTGCATTGAGCACTCCACACTCGTCATCTACACCCCACCATGGACACTCGAAGCGGCTTCCTGACGCTTCGGTCCTCATCTGTTTTGACTTATGAATGTGTTCTGGTACACAATTACTAGGCTAAAGATGAACGCTCTCGCGCATGCACGCACGCACACATACACAGGCCACATGTAAAAGTCAAAATATTTGTGGCAATCAACATTTTGAATTAAAAAAATGAATACTGAAAGGCCTACAAATTTTATACCGCATGCAAATTCAATCAATTTTCTTAGTTCTATTAAATTTCTCAGTTACACGCTTGGCCTCTTTGAAAGGAGCTCCTCCCTTGAATATTTCTGTTCATTGCAAGCTGATCCAGCCAGTTGCATGTCCATCTTTACCAAGCACATGGCCTCAAGTGTGCTTGGTCTCATTGACATCCTGAAGTATGTCCTGATCTTCCTCACAGCACTGAAAACACGTTCACATGTGGCATTGCTGTGGGGAATCAGAAGTATGCCCAGTGCAATCTTTGTTATGTTAGCATATTTTGGGTTTCCAGAGCTGTCTTTTATTTCTCCTACTAGTCCCCATTGCACATCTGCTCACTCCTGTACTGTAATGTCTCCTAGCTCCTCAACTTGCAGGCAGCTTAATTCTTCTTCCAAGGCATCAACCTCATAGTCAGGCTTCATGCATGGGAATCTGTTGATGAAATACCTCCTTACACTTGTAAAAAAAACTTTTTTGACGATGCTGAGATCAGCTACCTCAGCATGTTTGAGCAATTCGCCCTTCATTGGAAATTTTTCTTTTATATATTTCACTGCATTTTTATAATACTTTCTCACACTTGTGCACTTTTTTCAGGCATTTCTTGCTCTAACATATACTGACGAACGTTCTCACCAGTACAAAGTCCTTCATCATCTTACTCAAATAGAATACTAATCTTCTCATAATCCACTTTCACTTCCAACCAGACTTTGTCACGCAAAGCAACAGTTTTCATGTTGCAATACTTATAGTACGCAAAGAAATCTCCTTCGGTTGATGGCGCCAAACACAGTTCGTTGTATTTTTTTTCCGATGGTAAAATATCAGTATCACAGTTCTCTCGTCTTCGCTTGGAAGCCATGGGTATGGTACGTCTATGCTGCTTCAAAAATCTATCGAAACTACATCCACATGACCTAAACGGATGTAACTTAAACAGATGTGACCTAAACGAACGGTCATGGGGATGTAGTTTCGATTTGTGCCATCCTCAATCAGCAAATTTTAACTGAAAAAGTTATTAAAAGCAAACGTAACGTTTTGAAACACCGATCGCGTCAAACATTGCTTGATTATTTTTTTCTTCGTAGTTTTCATAGAAAATGCAGATTTTGTAATTTGCTATAAACTGGCGTAATAAACTACGGACGATTTGTAGTATTTGGTAGCTCTGCATTACGTATCCAATTATAACGGCCACGAAGGCAACTATTTTAGCGGGGCAGGGCACATTTTCACATGCTTTTTAAAATTTTAACACATTAATAAATCATTTCCTTATAATTTTCTTTCATTTTTGTGTGTTTCCTCATATCTTTCATATAAAATTGGGACACTAACCAATTTTAAAGGTTTTAGTTGGTAGTTGTCTGAGGACCGTGGAACGAATTAGAGAATTTACATAAAAAGTACACCTACTTACAAAATTTTCAAGTTACAAAAAAAGTTTTGGAACCAATTAATTTCTTAAGTAGAGGTACGACTGTACTAATGTTATTTAAAGGCGGTCCTGGGTTAGGATGCACATTTCCTGATAACAGGAGTAAAGGCAAAATCAAAATCTTACATGTTATGTTGTAAGATGAGCCACTAAAAGTATTTTTTGGTTCCACAGTGTTAATAACTGAGTTGTGACTGCTGTTTCTTTTTTTTGAACAAAGACATGCCACCTATCTCTTCTTCCTCACTCCCCAATTTCATCATTTCGACGAGATTCTCAACAATTTTGGGGGTTGAGTGGCTCGTGAGCACAACTCCATCGTCATGTCTGGGAAGCCTAGCTAGCATAGCCAGCTTCACAGCCTCATCTGATCGTCTGACTGATGAACCTCCATCATAATCATGGACGATTTTTTTTCGGCCAGATTTTTTTTCAGCCTGAAATGATGGTCTTTTCCTTCACATCATTAATTCTTCAAATCATAGTAATTTACCGGCCTGTTTTTCTTTCTATGGAGAGGCGGCCTGCAGTTCTTCAAGAAGGCTACAGCACTTAATTCTTATGAAGTTTTTTTATTTTGGATACTTGGATGAAAAATATGGTGATAGACTGAAGCCACAAACTTTGAAGCCGCGAAGTGGCGAGGTATGACAATAATCATCCAGGAGGCGAGACAGTGTCTCAAAATCTTTGACGTGACAAGCATTTGTTGTGCAGCATTTTGGGTTATTCCAATGTTGTGTCGCACTAATCATTTTTATATTTGTGGATCTCTAAAAAACAAGTTAAATTCTTGGATATATTTGTAAATCTTGAAAACACAAGCGTGAATTGCGGATGTGTGTGTGAATATTCTATAAGGAAATCTCTCCCCAGGCAAAGCCACAGTTAAAACTCAACGTAGGATGGTGGCTGCAAGTAGGATATTGGTGAAGACAACTTCTTCGCTACTGCTTCTCGACCTCTACCACTTGACGACTGTTTGCTTACAAAACTCGTTGTTGCGATAGCCCTACGTAGATGGTCCTTGTGTGGATGAGCAATGAGATGGTGCTTGCTCTAGTTGTCACCCCCCTCGGGCTAGCTTGAGACATCATAACAGAAACAACTAGTGCTAAACCGAGCTTGAGCCAAAAACGAACACCAAAACCAGATTATTTATCTCTACTATATAATGATAGTTTCTGCTCGTTTGTCGTTTCGTCCATAGACTCAGCGAATGGTGCGACTTGGCGCTGAATGCCTACAAAACCAACCATGGAACTCATCCTGTACTTCAGAACGGAACAGGCGCGCTTCACTCTGCTGACCTCACTTGGACTACTTATTTATTAATTTATTTGTCCGTCTGCTGTTATTTGTGCACTGTGGTGAAAGCTTTAAATCTCATTATACTTGTATAATGACGATAAAAAGCATTCAATTCAATTCAAAAAGGGGCCGCATTGAAGTAAAGAGTAAGTAAAAGATGTTGTTTTAATGTTATTTTTCAATACTATATTATTTTTATTCCTATGTTGTTTTGTCACTTTGTCTTTCAGGCTACCTGACGTGATTTGCATGGAACATGCATCTTATTTTATTGCAAAGATATTGTGTAACCCTATTTTTGTACAGTGGTACCTTGAGACACGAGCTTAATGAGTTCCGGGACTGAGCTTGTATGTCGATTTACTCGTATCTTAAATCAACGTTTCCCATCGAAATGAATTAAATACAAATGAATTCGTTCCCACCCTGTTGGGGTTATTCTGGGATGTTATTATATGTGCATTAATCATTAATATGTATAGGAGCTTTATTTGAATTTGGGACCGAGCAAGCTCAAGGTCACTCTACAGGGCAGCTGGCTTCGAGGACATTTAATTGTTTTCAGGACTATTGACCGGACAGATCCCCATGTTCCAGGCCGAGGACTGTTGATCTGAGTTCGCAATGAAGATCTGTGAAGGACTCTTAAATTGCTCTGACTTGGATTCCGGCAGATGGCGATAATCGAATCAACTTCCGAAAATACTCGCATATTGTTTAAAGATACTATCGCCCGGTTTACCTTATATGAAGTTATTATGCTTACTTGTGCAAATTCTTACACGCAGGTGTTTTTGGTGGCCGACCTGATATGCAATTGTTGTGGCAGTTGTTTTTTGACCTTAATGGTGTTATTCGGTTAGCTTATGCAATTGTTTCAATCAGATTACCTTAAGTGTTTTGATTATGCGCGACTAAATGGACAGAGGATGCCGTTTCTTCAGAATGTCACGGTGGCGAGGACGAGCCAGGACGATTCTCACTTGCAAGTTTCAACGCTGGAATGTCAACGATGTCTCTCTGTTTTTATTAAAGTTTACCTATTAATAAACCTATCACACCCTTTGAAAAAAACACCCAAAAACAGGATATTACAATGGAAAAACATTTTTATTGGTTGTAATTCACCATCTACTACCAGAGTAACAAATAACTAGTGGTTATGATGTTTAATAATAAAATGAGGCATTATTTTATACAACGGGGAGTTGGTGGATAGGGGGGAGAGAGTCTCTTGACGATGCGCTTGTAACGTACACACAAAAAGTTTTAATCTTACGTTACACTAAATTTAAACCTTCTTGTGGAATAACCAAGGCAAAGAGGTTCATGTATTCCACCGCGGCTTTCGGGGCTAACTTCCAGCCTCTCCATACGTATTGACGAGCCAGCTCAGTCACCCGTACACTACTCATGTTTTTCGATTATTTCATGCTTAATATTGATTGTCATCATACGCCTTTTCTTTGCACCGGCCTGCTTTAGATCTATTGTGTTTCCCTTAATTCTACACTGACTAATGCAAAAAACAAACAAAACAAAAAAAATGGAAAAAAATGCAACGCTCCGCCCAGTGCTCGTAGAGATCTTTGCATGAGGGAGATGCAGCGAGAGAGAATCTTAAAGCAGCCTGGCGAACTGGCTATCTCAAATGCTCATATCTCGAAATTTGTCTCGTATCTCAAGGTAAATATTTGCTCGGAATTTTACTCATCTCAAATTCCTCGTATGTCGAGGTATTACTGTAGTTGACTTTTCCATGTTACTTGTTGGTTCCCGGACCTTGAGTGAATAATTTCCAGATGCAATATTATAATGTACTGTACAATCCACAGGAAGAATGTTCTGATGTAACTCTTTATATTTGATTTTGCATAAAATTGTATGAAATAATTTAGAAATTAAAAATTAAAAATCCAGGAATTCATAAACAGTGTGAGTTCCAAGACTTACAAGAGACGGCATCCTCAATCTGTGTCACGTTAGCAAAGTGGGCTGTGTTGGGGATTCCAAGACAGCGCATACCATGGGCATGCCTCCATTCCTAACAACACAGATATACATAGTAGTTAATAAGAGGTCTTTATACAGCAAAAAAGAAATTTCCCCGTTATATGTATCGTACATTAATCATAAAATGATATGATAATCTTATATCAAAATGGCACCACTCAAGCGGCAGCTGGTGGCAGTAGCTCCGTCCGTTCTAAGTCATTTTTTACAGCTTTTCTATCTTTTTTTATTACATTTTGATATTTCTTAATACTTTACTTTATCCTTCAATGTTTTTACGACATTTACGACTCGACTCCAGGCAGAGGCAGTCTTTGTTCTATTAGTTTAGTTTCTTTCTGCTGGTTCTGGACGTTTTTTGGACCCATTTGGCCTGGCCTTCTCTGTCCTAAACAGGGGATCAGCTGTTAGCGGTACACCTGGATATTGCTGGAAATCCCCACGGAGTTAAAGAGAAAGAGAAGAGGGTGCAGAGCTAGACGAAAGTGGCGGGAGAAGTGACGCTTCAGACCAAGCATTACGTCTATTATTATGGGGAATGTAAGCTCTCTCCCCAATAAGATGGAAGAGCTAACAGTGCTTACGAGGCTGCAACGCGAATATCGGGAGTGTTGTATTATGTGCTTCATGGAGACATGGCTGAATTAATACCGACTCACTCATCTGCCTGGATGGTTTTCAACTGGTGAGGACAGACAGAAAAGCTGAGGAGAGCGGTTAGAGAGGAAAGGTTGGGGACTAGGTGTTTTTATTAATAGCAAATGGTGTAGACGGCGGCACATGACGCTATAGGAGCAACTTTGTACTCGAGATATCGAGCTGGTAGCTGTAAGCATCAGACCGTTTTAAATCCCGCGGGAGTTCTCACTTCAGAGCTTCTCTACATCGTGGATGTTTTTCTGAGGTATAAAAATAAAAATTCATACAAATATCTAAATCTATGCTGAAACTCGAAAACAGAAGACAAATGAAAAATGGCGGAAGTCAGGGCACCGCTTCTTCTTCGGCGCTGAAATGGTTGGCTCTAAGGTCGAAAAAGAAGCGTATTTCACTGAGGAAGAATGGGCGCGCCGAAAATCATAAATAGCTATGACACACGCTGTTAAGCCTTTTCTTGTTTCCAGCAGGTTGCGTTTCCCATCACGTACATTATACAGTGGTACCTCGTCACACGACCGCTCGTCATACAATATTCTCGTCTTACGGCGGAAATTTCGATCGAATAATTCGCCCGTCATGCGATCAAAATTTCGTGATGTGACTAAGCCAGGTGGCCATGGCACTGTCTTTTTTGCATATCTTTCGTGTATAACAATATTTACGAGCACCGAATGAGTTATTCAGACCAGGAAACGCACAACGCACATGCGTGGGGAAAAGGGCTTTCTGGGTAATGAAGTATACTCGTGCACACAACGCCGACAGGCAATGGCACTCTTTCTCAGAATAAAACTTTACCCACAATCAATACGTGGGTAAGTTCAGCTGCTGCATTTCCTGTTATTTTTATCTAATACGATGAGTATTATATTACTTCTCGTTCGCTGCTCATAAGAACATCAGGAGCACTGGCTCGCAACTCCCCGCAATAGCATCCACGGTAGCAACTCTATCATAAGCGCCGTTCAAAGGGGATGCGAACACAGATGCTACAAGCTAAAAGGGAGCCGCAAGCCAGCGCCCCCGAAGCTCCCATGAGCAGCGGAGCGATCGCTGATAAAAGACTGCTGCTCGTTGGCTGCTCATAAGAACATCAGGGGCACTGGCTCGCAACTCCCCGCAATAGCATCCCTGGTAGCAACTCTATCATAGCCGCCGTTCAAAGGGGATGCGAACACAGATGCTACAAGCTAAAAGGGAGCCACTAGCCAGCGCCCCCGAAGCTCCCATGAGCAGCGGAGCGATCGCTGATAAAAGACTGCTGCTCGTTGGCTGCTCATAAGAACATCAGGGGCACTGGCTCGCAACTCCCCGCAATAGCATCCCCGGTAGCAACTCTATCATAGGCGCCGTTCAAAGGGGATGCAAACACAGATGCTACAAGCTAAAAGGGAGCCGCTAGCTAGCGCCCCCGAAGCTCCCATGAGCAGCGGAGCGATCGCTGATAAAAGACTGCTGCTCGTTGGCAAGTGGTCGTGCGTTATCCGATTGTGAGGACATTTGTGTGCATCATTTTCGGAATATTTTGAAGGGAATAGTACAACAGCAAACAGCCCATCGATAGCGAACGTGAGGGTGGATTGTTTGTTCCGTTTACGAGTGCGTTGTGTGGGGAAAAAAACGAAGCCCCCCCGCCCCTTTTGTGCCTCTCCCCTCGGGGAAATCCGCCCAATTTTAGTTAGATTAAACACATTTTATTTCTATTAAACCACTAGTTATGTGTTACTTTGTTAATAGATGGGGAATTAGAACAAATAAAACATTTTTCCAATCCAATATCCTGTTTTGGGTGTTTTTTCAGAGGGCTGGAACAAATTAATTTGTTTTCCATTCATTTCAATGGGAAACGTCCGCTCGAGTTACGAGAAACTCGTCATACGATCTCAGTCTCGGAACGGATTACGATCGTATGTCGAGGTACCACTGTACCTTGTGGAGAAAGAACAACTTCGAGTCAATTCCAGCAGGCTTGAATTTTATATCGCTGCCGAATATGCCTGCTAAGCACCCAGCGTCACCTAACCCACAGCGAGCCGAGGACAGTGCGGGCATGTCGTCTCCCTATTGCTGAGTGAAATAATAATAATCGGACATAGGCCACAGGGAGTCGAAGACACCTACAACCCCTCGATATCGGAATAGTTGGTATGCCCCTGGTTAGTGAACCGGAGCGTTGCCAAATTTTGAGGAGAAATAAAAACCTCTTCACGTTCATCCTTTTGCAGTTACGAACATGTCCTTGTGCCATTGTGGTATTTTTCCTTGTTACAATAGAAAACTGACGGATTAATGAAGTAGTAGCAGTGGGCTAGAAACCACTAAAAAAACCTAACCCTTCAAGATGTGATGACAACAACTGGTGTTTCAAACCCTACCTAAAACTTTCAAACTGATTTATTTTATTTAAAAGACAATCATCAATTTGAGTTTACAGCACCTTTAAGTCTTTCATTTGGTGAAGTCATTTGTCAGATTTGCACCAATCGATAAATTAGTGTGGGAGGCTTGGCATGTTCATCTTTCCAATATGCAACAAAGTGCTTGCAAACATGGATTGTATTCTTGAGACCGGCGATGTGACATGCAACAACAGGGGAAAGAAACTTCAGAAGGAATGGGTAGCGGCAATTTTATTTTCCCTCACTTGTTAATTCATATTTTTAGATGGGGTGCCGAGAAATTGCATAATACCCTAGAGAATTTTGAAGGATTTTAAGGGACTGTAGGAACCCTGCAGGAAAGAGTGAAATAAAACTGCTCAAGTTAAAATTACCGCAAAGTGTCGTTGGAAGGCTTTGGGTCCTCGGTAGGTGTAGTTTCCACAGATTTCACAATTGTAATTTATATTCAGGCCATGGAGTTTATAGAGCCAGTATGGAATAGGCTGTAAGAAAGGGAAAATCTGAGTTAAAACTCAACAGGACAATTTTCTTCTATATACAAAAACCTGTCAATCCATGCATCTATCCATTCTTGCATCCACACACTCACCCATCCATCCATCATCTCCCACTTATCCGAAGTCTTGTCTTGGAGGCAAACTTTTAGCAAGGAACCCTAGATTTTCCTATTTCAAGCCATTTCATCCATTTCTTCTAGACCAGGGGTGGCAAATACGCAGCTCTTAGCTTATCATTATTTTTGTCTAACTGCATTTGATGTGTTGAGGGTGGACACTTACCTTAAAATGAACACTTTGTTGTTGTTTTTTTAAGGGGAACAAAGTATTACTGTGAATAATCTGGTTTGAATTGTGTGTGTATCTGTCTGTTTTGGCAGCTCACTGCGTGGTGTGGCTCTTTGTCTCTCAGTTTAAAATTTTTGCTCTTTGCGTCGAACTTGTTACATACATATTCATACATATACATGAATATGTATATACATACAGTTGTGGTCAAAAGTTTACATACACTTGTGAACATAATGTCATGGCTCTCTGGAGTTTCCAGTTATTTCTACAACTCAGATTATTCTCTGAGTTATTGGAACAGATACTTCTTTGTCACAAAAAACATTCATGAAGTTTGATTCTTTTATGACTTTATTATGGGTTAACCGAAAAAGTGATCAAATCTTCTGGGTCAAAAATATACATACAGCAACACGAATTAGCAATTTTGGTGACTTAGAAAGTTGTGTCAGTGAAATGAGCTTCATAGCATGGCCTCTTAATTTCTTGTGAGTGATTGTGAGTGACTACAGCTGGTGACTTCTCTGAGGCCATTTAAATAGGGCTCATTGGATGCAAACTCCCACAAAGGCTACAATGGGAAAGTCAAAGGAGCTCAGCATGGATATGAAAAAGGAATGGAATGGCTAAATCAGGCTAGAATTAAGGTTTTCGAATGGCCTTCCCAAAGTCTAGACTTAAACCCTATTGAGAACTTGTGGACCATGCTGAAGAAACAAGTCCATGTCAGAAAGCCATCAAATTTAACTGAACTGCACCAATTCTGTCAAGAGGAGTGGTCAAAGATTCAACCAGAGGCTTGCGGATGGCTACCAAAAGTGCCGAATTGAAAATGAAAATGGCCAAGGGACACGTTACCAAATATTAGCGCTGCTTTATGTATATTTTTGACCCAGCAGATTTGATCACTTTTTTTTTCTGTTCACCCATAATAAAGTCATAATGGAACCAAACTTCATGAATGTTTTTTTGTGACAAATAAGTATCTGTTCCAATAACTCTATCAGAGAAAAATCAGTTGTAGAAATAACTGGAAACTCGAGAGCCATGACATTATGTTCTTCACAAGTGTATGTAAACTTTTGACCACAACTGTATGTATGTAGGTAGATATATATAGTTTTTTTTCAGCAACACGCTTATATATTTACTTATGTATTTACTTATGTATTTATTAACTTATTACCTAGCTATTTATGTCTAAAATGCCTTTCCTGTATCTGCATTCTCACCCTCTTGCTACTGTGACAATGAAATTTCCCAAATACAGGATGAATAAAGTTATCCAATCCAATCCAATTATGACCATGTCTGGTCTACGTTATTCGCGATATCCAAGGGATTACTGTACTTGCCTGACTAAGCGCGGGATCAAAACATTTCCGGTAACAACATGACCTAAAAAAACAGCATGGTCTGTTATAAATGAATTAGTCAAAGCATAGGCTTTGTTCTTGTTTTTTTAAGCATAAGGATGGTTAAACTAGTTGATTAAGGCATGAATAAAGTTATCCAATCCAATTATTACACATGATGATGATTATCTGCACGTTCATTTCAGCTTTAAATAAGAATGTCCGGGAGGCATTCAATTCCCAAAAAAATTCTCTGGGAGTTAACCATTCTCTTAAGTTATGTTAGGGAACTCTCCCTCTACGTACCGTGTGGCTGCCTTTTCTGGCCAGGGCCGGGTTTCGGGGCAGACCTCGCTCGAGGGGGCGCACCCACGCCACCGGATCGCCGGCCAAACATTTATCATTCTTCTGCGGTAAAATTGTTCTTCTTCGACGCGTCATTCTTCTGCGGTGAAATTCTTCCTCTTTGGGGCTGAGTGGAACCCCATTCAACAAGAAGAAGTGGGCCCCTAACTTCCCCTATTTTTCATCTCCCGTCTTTCGGTTGCGATTTCACCATGAATGTTGACATTTTTATTATTATTTTTTATATACCGAACAAAATCTTCGACATACTGAAGCCTTACTCTCAGGCGATCTACTAGTAGAGCCTTGGAGATCGATCGGTCGATCACGTTCGACGTCATAAGTACCCCTGCTCTAGATAGAGCTAGACCGAGAAAACCACCGATCGATAGGTATATGCACACGCCCTACTTTTCAGTTTTTTGATAAGTTAAAAAATCCAATATTTTTTTTACTTCATGATTGTGTCCCACTTGTTGATTCTTGACAAAAAAAATCCATCCATCCATCAATGGACCCATCAAAATATAACACCAAGAGACCCCCCCAACCCCCCATCTATCTATCTATATAAACACGAATACAGACACACACACGCATGCACACATTGTTGATATACTTAAGGTATACTAAAGAAATGACAAGGTAAAATATTCTATTCTACCCCTAGATTTATTAAAAATATATTGAGGATTCTTACAAGTTATGTTGATGTATTTTGCTTAAAAACAATGTACAATGCAACTTGTACATTGAGAGAGAATTCAAATGAGCATTTCCGGTGGTGTGTGTGCATGGAGTGACGCGTCTCATAACCAACAATGGGGATCAAATTGAAGCCCACTCGTGGCAAACCTCTTCATGTCTCCAACATGAGAGGAGACAGGAGAAAGGTACAGCGACATCTGAGCTGAAATAACGCAGTTTTGAATTGATTTCTTCATATTAGACGATTGGATACCTCAAATTGCCAAATATCAATCTACAATCATGTAGCTAGTGATGTCACAATTGAGGCATTATCTTAGCCCAGGGGTGGCCAAGTCCAGTCCTCGAGAGACCCCATCCAGTCTGTATTCCATGTCTCCATCCTCTACCACACCCGAATCAAATGATCAACTCACCTGTAAGCTCTCCAGAAGCTTCCTATCGATCCCGATTATTTGATTCAGGTGTGTTGGTGGAGGGAGACATGGAAAACAGACTGGATAGGGGCTCTCGAGGACCGGACTTGGCCACCCCTGTCTTAGCCCTTTATCTCGACACTCCAAATTGTGGGTTAAAGAAATTGAATTGATTAAGTTTCTTGATGTTTTGGTCAGTGTGGAAGAATTGAGCAGGACATCTGCAGGCAGTTTAGGGCAGGGCCAGGTGTAAAACCACACTTTTGAAAGATGACAGTGACTTAAAGATTTTTTTTTAATTTACGTTGAAAATGTTGTCATTAACATTAGGACACTTTTATTTTAATGATGTTCTTTTGGATATAAGCGTGACTGGTCGTACCTTGCCATCCCAGCCCAAGGGCAAGTTCTTAGGGTTGTAAATGATTTCATTGTCTTCGTCTTCACTTTCACTCTCACTAAGCTGCTCCTCCTCCTCTTCCTCACGTTCCTCTCCAGTCCTGGCTTGCTTCCTCTGCACATTCTCATGGGTAAGCTGCCTTTGCTCCTACAAATGCGAATGAAAATTGATTTGGTGGTTATCACAACACAGCCATCCTTCACCACTTCGCAGCTTCAGTAGATTGCGTTTTCTTTTTTTTTATGTTAAGGATCCCCGGACGACATCTCGGCGGACGCCATCGACTTACATACCTGAAACTCAATACCAATTATCATGCGTGAAGACCCATCTCTCAACCTCTTTCCCAATCGTTGAATTTTACAATTTGTCTCGTATAAGACGCCCCGATTCACAATTTTCACCTCCATAATCATGGCTTTAATAGGAGCACAAATGCGTTACATTGAAGGGAAAATCTTCGTATGAATCCAAAGGATCGTCTGTTGGATTGCACATTTAGATCAATATCATAAGGAAGTTAACATGCCTGTCTTTGTTAGGTTAAAACTTTATTTCATCCCGTATTCGAGAAATTTCTAAATGCAAAATATCAAATTATTCAATTTGAAATAAGAAATACCGTAAAACCTATTTCAACGGCATGCCGTTCTATTTTTCAACCTTTCTCCAGAGGTGCTGTTCATTAGAGGGTGCCGCTATATTTTTCGACTAGCTGGTTAGGATTTTGAGAAGATGCGGTAAATTTTATGGATGAAAAGAGAAATCAGGTAACATACATATTTATTCAACAAAAGGTAAAATACAAGGCGATTACTGCTAAGGAATTACAAATTCACTGGTGAAAATCAAGTGACAGATCGCTGTTGTAGCTGTCCTCGTCATTCACATCACCTTCCGCACCAGCGTCGATTTTCTGAGTGAGTTAACGTTCATCGTCGCCAGCATTGGCTCGCGCTTGCTAGAGAAGTTGCAAACCAGTGTAGCTTAGCAAGTTTAACTACGGTAAGATGGCGATGCCCCGAGCGAGCAGTGGCAGGCACAAGTGAGTTTTTTCAGGTTTTAAGCAAGATACGTTTTTTTTCTCTTGAAATTCATTCATAGGTGTCAAAATAAATTTTGTTTAGAATTATATGTTTATCTTTACTCTATTTTGAAATAAATGACCGTATCGGCCGCATTGCTTTGCGTTATGGCTTTTCGTTTTTGGCACCTTGCAGTTTGGTGCAGGGCAAGTCTAATTTAAGCGGATATCAGCCGTACCCTGGATTCAGTCATTTTTTTGAGTGACAAATACAGCTTGTATGCAAGAAAATATGGTAGATTATTATTTTTAGATACTAATACGTTAGTCATTTTATATACTTATACAGTGGTACCTCGAGATACGAGCACAATTCGTTCCGAGACTGAGCTCGTATGTCGATTTACTCGTAACTCAAATGAACGTTTCCCATAGAAATGAACTAAAAACTAATTAATTTGTTCCAACCCTCTGAAAAAACACCAAAAACAGAATATTGGATTGGAAAAACATTTTATTTGTTCTAATTAACAATAATAACAAATAACTAGTGGTTTAATAGTACTAAAATGTGTTTAATAGTACAGTGGTACCTCGACATGCAAGTGCCCCGACATTCGATCAATTTGAGATACGAGTAAATTTTCGGGCAAATAATTATCTTGAGATACGAGACAAATTTTTATATACGAGCATACATCGGACGCGAGAGGCTGCTCATAAGAACATCATGGGCACTGTCTTTCTGGTCGCAACTCCCTCGTGTAATATCTCTCTCTACGAGCACTGGCCGGAGCGTTGCATTTTTTTCAGTGTTTTTTTCCCGTTAGTCATTGCGAATTGCGAGAAGATCGCTAATACGAGAGTTATATATTCTACTTCTCGTTGGCAAGTGGCTGTGCGTTATCCTATTGTGAGGACATTTGTGTGCATCATTTTGGTAATATTTTGAAGAGAATACAAAAGCAAACAACCTTCAATAGGTTGCGTTTGAAAGTCAGTGTGGGGACGGGGCAATTTTCTCTTAACTCAAACAAACGTTTCCCATAGAAATGAACTAAACACAAATTAATTCGTTCCAACCCTCTGAAAAAACACCAAAAACAGGATATTGGATTGGAAAAAAATGTTTTATTTGTTCTAAGTCGCCATCTATTAACAAAGTAACAAATAACTAGTGGTTTAATGTATAGTAAAATGTGTTTAATAGAACTAAAAGGGACAGAGGGGGTCAGACTTTTTGCAAGGCAACGCGCTCGTAACATAACAAACAAATTTAAATGAACTTGGATTAAGATGAAGACACTCAAAATTAAGTTTAATCTAGCTTTACACTAAACTTAATTCTAATTTTGTTTTAAATTTTGATACCTTTCTTCTCTCTATTTGCCCCACCTCCATCCTGACTTTCAGATGCAACCTATCGAGGGTTGTTTGTTTTTGTATTCCCTTCAAAATATTCCGAAAATGATGCAAACAGATGTCCTCACAATAGGATAACGCACGACCACTTGCCAACGAGTAGTATATACGCCATTCGCACTGACTAACGTGAAAAAAACACACTGAAAAAATGCAACGCTCTGCCCAGTGCTAGACATTACACTAGGGAGTTGCGGGGAGAGACAGTGCCGATGATGTTCTTACGAGCAGGCTCTCGCGTCCGCTGTATGCACGTATATCAAAATTTGTCTCGTATCTCAAGATAAATTTGTGCGAAATTTTATTCGTATCTCAAATATGTCAGGGCACTCGTATGTCGAGGTACCACTGTAGCTTTAATATTTAATCAAAACTTCTTGATAAATTTATTTGTGTACTTGTATTTCTGTAAATTCACAAAAACATGTAATATGGTAGTAAAGATAGTGGTGATCCTAGTTTGCGGTTTTTTGATTATCGAGGCCATGTCTGGTCTACAATATCCGTGATATTTGAGGGATTACTGTATACTGTAGTTATCCTATAACTGGGAAATTAAAAATAAATCTCTGAAGACATTTTATGAAAACAATAAAATACTTACACCAAGGATTTCAACATATTCATAGAGTTGTGCCTCCAGAAAGGCTATTTCCTTGTTTCGCTCAGTGTCTCTGTAGGCATAGTGGAAGCAAAAGCATAAAAGGATTAATTTCAACATTCTATTCTAGGTATTTCTAGTCTTGGAATACACTGTGTATAAATGCAAAGAGAGATTGCCAAGATAACTTTGAGGTACAAGCACACTAGGGGATAAATAAGACAATTAACTCCAGGATAAGGGATTTATTAACTATGAAGGGCTTTGAACAGAATGCCCTGATATAGTGGGTTAAAGATAGGCTTAGTAATTTACCTGTTTCGTGCTTCCTTTGACCACTGTTTTTCTTCTCAACTTTTCAGATACCGTGATCATTCATCACTTCGCGGCTTCAACATTCGCGGCTTTATTGCATTGCATTATATTAAGTATAAACACAAAAAGTTCATAAAAATGTAATTCAGGCTGAAACTCGCAAGCGGAAGACCCTTCCCCTTTGTTCTGCTTGTCACTAAGAAAATGGCAGAAGACTGAAGACTGTCACTCAATTCAGCACCAAGGGGAAAAAAATGGCAGGCAGCGGCCGTCATTTTTACCCAAAAAGAGCTTTCTGAGTGGCCCGGGAGCCTCTGTGAGGGTCCATTTTTATCAGAAATGAGAGCCCCGTGCGACCTTACAGCGGACGCCGTGGCACTAATTTGAACTCTTTGAATTGAATTTTATTGTCATTAGACAAGTATAATGAGATTTAAAGCTTTCACCACATAGATCACAAATAACAACAGTCAGACAAAAAATAATCAGAAATAAGAAATAAGGAATGAATAAATAAGTAGAGTGGGCAGCAAAGATGGCTGGATGCCGCGGAGGAGCAATGTGGAAGTTAAGATTCCATTTAAGTCCGGGCAGCGGGCTGACGCCGCTGCCTTTGTCTGAAAATAAAGTCCTTTGGGCGGCTACGATGGCTGGACGTTGCGGAGGAGCAACATGGAAGTTGAGATTCCATTTAAGTCCGGACAGCTGGCCGACCTCAACCGACATCCTTGTCCGCGTCCATAAGATGGCTGGACGCCACGAAGGAAAAACGTGGAAGTTTAGTTTCTATTCAAGTCTGGGTAGCGGACTGACGTAGTCTTAGCCGAAAAGAGCGCTCCCAGGACAGGTAATTGACGGCTGGACGGCGCAAACTGGAAGTTTAATTTCTCCCCAGACAGTGACGCCAATAACGACTAAGAAGGTGGTCTTAGTACTTTGAGAAATTGACTAAAAACTTTCAATATGGCTCACAGTTTGAAGCAAAGTGTCCCCGAGATTGATGAGGACATGGAATATGACAATCGTATTGACAGGTTAATGTCCTTGACAAAAGCATATTTGTACCAAAATCGAAACCGCGGTCAAAAGTCCCCATCAACATCTTCCTTGTATGCCAAAAACCTCTCCCAAAAGCTTCTCCTGAAAAGCTCTCCTATGGCGCCTACTGAAGATTCCATCGATGATCAAATGTCTCTCGAATCTGACAAAAAGAATTGGAGTAAAGCTCCAAATAACCTAATTTTTAAATTTAAATTACTGTATCTACTCACATATAAGCCACCTGTGCGTATAAGCCACACCCTTAAAATTTCTTTAAATTGTTGCAAGGCTACTCGTGTCTGGCCAGTCAGAGCACGTTTAACTAGCAGAGCTGCCAACTACCCTGGAATTTCCGGAGTTTACCCAGAAATACAACAAAAAATCCGGGACCCCAGACAGCCTCCCTAAAGTCCGGTAATCCAAAGAAATTGTCACTTAATTTTGGAAAAGTACCAAATTTCCAATTTAAATGCAGCGAAAATCACACCATTGCTACGGTTTCCGCCTTCTTTATTCAAATGCATTGTAAACCAGAATAATTCGGTAACACGAGTGCATTGCGAATCATCCGAGTTACAAGTTCTGACAAATGATTCGTCTTGTCCGACTTCAGCGTAGCAATCAATTCGGAATCGATTGCATAGTTGGCCACAATCACGTTAACATTTCCATTCTTTTTTTTCCATAAGGGAAGTAAGTATTATTAAGGCTGACTAAACCACCAGTCTTTTGTTTTGAAACAAATTATTTCATTTCTGGGGATGCTCTTAAGGAAGTTCAAGTTGGTGTACACAGCACTGCTCAATAATGCCTCCTCGGAATAAACACAAAATGGATATGGACGAAACATTTAAGAAATCCAGACACTCGCAGAAATGTATTGCTTCTTATTCAACAAAATATCCCATGTTGGTGTCGTCTCCAAAAGTAACGACATTTGCACATTAAACAACATGCATATCTGTACCAGTTGTTAAGGAAAGCTCAGCTACAGGTGTGAATGAAGAACTGGACAAATTTGGATCGAAATGGGAGAACTGCATTGCCTTTGGTACTGAACCAGCTGAAAAACATGTTAATGTGGTGGAAATTTGAATTTGCAAATAAATCATCAGCAAATTCTACTTTGTCCACTCTTTATACTTCATTATGCTGTACGTTTTCAATAGTTTGCAAAAACAATAGTTCAATTAATGTAAAAACAACAGTTTGATTTAAATTGTGCTACGCTTATTTTTATTTACATTTTATATCGATTTGGGATGAATCACATTCACGCCGGAAAACTCCGGAAATGGGACAAGGGTACTCTTGAAATGTGGTCGACGGAGGTTGGCAGCTCTGAACCAGGTTTAGACAGCAGCGCCCTAGGTAAGATGGACGTGCTCCGATCTAGGTAAGATGGCCTTGCCCCGAGCGAGCAGTGACGGGAACGTGTTTTTTTCACGTTTCATGCAAGATACGTACGTTTTTTTTCTTGAATTTCATTCATAGACGTCAAAATAAATTTTGTTTAGCGTTTTATCTGTTTATCATTTCTCTATTTTGAAATAAATGAAAGTATTGGCCGAATTCGCTTGCATTGTGACATCACGCAACAGCGCCATTTTGTCGTGACGTCGTCATGTCACGTGCCGTCAATTTGCAGATTTTTTGCATGTCGTGTTTTTATGCGCATATAAGCCGTACCCTCAATTAAGTAATCATTTTTGTCCGAGAAAAGCGGCTTATATTCGAGTAAATACAGTATGTTTTTGAGCCTAAAACTTACGTAATTTCCAAGTTACAAAAGCGTTTTATATACAAATGAGTGCTTCGAGATTAGAAAAATATCCAAGTTACGAAAACCCGCAAAAAGTACATGCATTCTTTATCCGTTATTTTATTTTGAAAATATTGTCACGATGCATTGATTCTCTCTTTAGAAGCTCACTCCACCATATACTGAGCTCTCATTGGCAGTCTCACAACAACCCTAGTAGCCGGCAGTAAGTCGGATTCATTGCCAGTCGGGGTTGGATCCACAAGGGCTGCCCTATGTCACGGATTCTGTTTATAACTTATGGACATAATATCTCAATGCAGACGTGGTGTTGAGGGGTCCGGTTTGGTGGTCTCAGTATTGCATCCCTGCTTTTTGCAGATGATGTAGTTCTGTTGTGTCATTAGGTCATGATCTCCAACTCTCATTTCAATGATTCACAGCGGCCTGTGAAGCGGTCGGGATGAGAATCAGCCCCTCCAAATCTGAGACCATAGCCCTCTCAGCTGGAAAAAAGTGGCATCCCCTCTCTGGGTCAAGGATGAGGTTCTAACCCGAAGTGGAGGAGTTTAAATATCTTGGGGTCTTCTTCACGAGTGAGGGAAAAATGGAATCTTGCTGAAGGAGCTGAGCCTAAAGGTGAAGCTCTCTATTCACCCGTCAATCTACATTCCTACCTGTGGGTCGTGACCAAAAGAACAAGATCTCGGATACTAGCGGCTGAAATGGGTTTCCTCGGCTGAATGTCTGGATTCTCCCATAGAGATAGGGTGAGAAGCATCTGGGAGAGGCTCGGAGTAGAGCATTGAGAGGAGCCAGATGAGGTTGCTCGGACATCTGGTTAGGATGCCTCATAGACGCCTGCCTGGTGAGGTGTTCCGGGCACGTCCCACCAGGAGGATGCCCTGGGGCCGACCCAGGATACGCTGTCTCCCGGCTGGCCTGGGATCGCTTTGGGATACTCCCGGAAGAGCTGGATGAAGTGATTGGGGATAGGGAAGTCTGGGTTTCCCTGATGAAGCTGCTACCCCCACTAACAGACCTCGGATAAGCGGAAGATAATGATGATGTTTATATATTAATAGGAGTAAACCACAACCAGATTGATATTTGTATATGAATGTTTGAAAGACAAGTAGAGGTTCCATTTAAGTAGAAACAATTTGACAACTGCTCAAGTAATTTCTTATGAGGGCATTCTGTCATATTTGCAACTTGGGTTACCATGCCGATAATTTCCATTGTTTAATCTTTCTTGCTATCTTAAAAAAATAGCCCGGCACTAACAGCTTCGAGTCAAGGAAGGCGAGCCATATACTAAAACATGTCTCCAGGCAAACAGCAATTGGCGTCCATCAAGGATATTATAGCAACGTACGTTTAGTGTCTAGTATCAATCTGTCATTACAAAAGCAGCTTATTAATGTCAGATGAGACCGGAGAAGCTGCTTACGTCTAGCCAATAGGAAAGCAACTCTACCACAACAAATTAAAAAGTTAAATACTGAATAAAGAAAGTACATTGACATTATGGGGCGATGTTTGAGTTTGTTCAGAAGTCTTCATATCAATCCTTTTCGTAACCTAAATATATCAGATGAAGGGGTACCACGGTACTTACTTCTTAGGACCTTTGACTTTGGGATTCTTGGCAAACAATGAAGGATCTAGCGATTCCAAAGATTTGCCTTTGGTGCTAAAAAGTCGCTGTGCTCTCTCTTCAAGAGTACTGTTGAATATACATGTACACAGAACATTTACATATACTGAAATTGATGATCCAAGCTATGAAATATATAGTCACAGTTGATTTTGGTACACATTGCATCAAGTAAGAACAAATGAAGAAATACGTTTTACTATAACGATGAATGCTTTCTCTTGTGCTTTGGGCAAGATAAGCCTTGCTACTTTGCTATTTTGTAATTGTGAGTAAATTCTGTGTATGCTTTTGTTATTTCAGAAAACATGAAAAACACGAACTTCATTTTGGTTTGTTGCGTCGGCAAAAACAGTTTTAGACCATTTATCATATATCATCACTTCTTCCGCCACAATAACAATTGTGTGTATTGTAAACATTTAACGTCTCAACATCCAATAGAATAGAGGGTGTTATTTTCAGGAGCGGTGGTAAAGATTAGTAGAAAACCATGAGGGAAGCCATTTGGCACACACCGTATTGTTGTGGTTCACATTATTAAACCTTCCTTTAATTTTGCATCCGTTTGAGTGGAAAAATAACTAACAGTTTTTTCAGACAATAAGTCCCACTAACCAAAACATTCTCGATGAAAGGGGAAAAGTCGCACTGGATTATAAATTAGATTTTGGCGGAAATTATATTTAGTGCGGTCAATCAATTAATATGTGTTATTAGAATTAATTACATGTTTCCATAGTTAACTAAATTCAATTTCAGTTTTATTTAAAAGGGAAAAAGTATAAATTTGACTGTTAACTTCACTTATTAAAAGAGTTGACCAATGCGCTTAACTCATATTAATTCTAATTTATGCCTCATTAAAAACAACACACCCTACCCATAAGTGCAAAGAAAACATGAACAATATTTTACAATAGAAAATAGGTTCATCTATGCTAAAAAAACTGACAAATTGTATCCTTACACCTCAATACGAGGCTTTATTTTTATTTTTTTTAAACAAGAATGTTTTCTCTAATGGTCGTGGAAACCCGGCATGGGAAAAGGCCTGGCGAAGGCTTCCACGCGATGGCGCAACTCGGCGATACGTGCCACCGTCTCGGGGTCTTCCAGAAGGAAGTTCTTAAAGTCTTGCAACTTTCCTGTCTTTTTCTTCACGTCCAATGCGATCTTAAAGCCCTCGTCCATGAGCTCCACGACCTGAACAAAGTCAGCTTCTTTAAACTGACGAGAGGTCAGAGCTGGAGCGCCAAAAAAAATCAGTTCCACCCCAAAAAAAGTGCTCAACTGCATTTTTCTCCTCTCCCCGACAGGGAGTGCAGAATTATTGGGCAAATGAGTATTTGACCACATCATCCTCTTTATGCACCTTGTCTAACTCCAAGCTGTATAGGCTTGAAAGCCCACTAGCAATTAAGCATATCAGTGATGTGCATCCCTGTAATGAGAATGGATCAGAAGAGGGACTTGACAGGTTCTGAAAAGTCCAAAATAGTGAGCTATCTTAGAGGGTTGGAGCACTCTTAACATTTAAAAAGCTTTGCAAGTGTCATCATCGAAGAATCAAGAGGATTCAAAATAGTCAAGAGGGTCACAGGAGCGTGTGGAAAAACCACGGTGCCAAACAACTGAGCTTGTGGCGCCTTTTCAGGTTGGGGATGGAGTCAAGCTCAACTCCCAGTCCTACTCTCAGTTTCTGGAAGACACCTGTTAGGATTTGGTTTTGTTATGCTTTTTCTTGTCCATGTGAATGCCCATTGAGTTCACCTCTCATTTCCCTGCCCTTAGTGTATCTTCTGCTTGCTGCCTCTTGTATGACCCAGGGGATTCTAATTTCTCTCTTCATGTCTGTCTATTTTAACCCTGTTTTTTCAGTCTCTACGTTGGTATGCCATGTTCCTCGTTTCCCTATGTCTTTCCGTCAGGTTGGGTTTTTGATATTTGATTCTAAGTCTTGGTTATTTTCTTGATACCGTTGCCACATTATATTAAACGTTTTGTCAGTGCACTCAATTTCCATATCTTTGATGGCTTCCCTGCATCTGGTTCCAACTACGCTCCACGCTCGACGCAGAGCATTCATGACACCTTCAAGCAGTGGTATAGAAAAAAGGTCACATCCTTCTAGAAAAACATCATTTTCATGCAGGAAAATGCTCCATCACACGCATCAAAGAAATCCACAGCATGGCTGGTAAGGCAAGTGCCTAAAAGAAGAAAAACTAATTATATTTTTTCCTTGTTCACCTGATATGAACCCCATTAAACATGGACCACGTCCTCGTCAGATGTGAGAATTACAAGAAGGGAAAAAAGTACACCTCTCTGAACAGCTGTGGTTGGTGCTCCACGCAACGTTTATTGTGGAGACCAAAACACTGACAGAATCCATGCATGGCAGGCTTTTGAGTGTCCTTGTAAAGAAAGGTGGGTGTATTTGGTTACTGATTTGTTTATGAATTTCATTAATGTTTATTTGTGAGTATTGAGCTGTTAAATTGGTTTCCCTGGTGAAAATAAATAATCAAAATGGGTATACATTTGTTTTTTGTAGTTGCCTAATAATTATGCACAGTAACAGTCTTGGAGATCCAAGATGGCGGCGCGCACGGGTGCAGCAGCTCTTTGCTCTCCAGTTTGGTGTTTTGTTTTCTCAGTCTTATCTTTATTTACGAACATCTGTGAGGCACCCCCTACAAGAACTCCAAAAGGGGTGGGTACTCTGACCTGCTGTTTGGTGTGTACGCACAAACAACAGTTAGGTCCCGTCCCCTCACCTGAAGACAGAGGAATGCTACCCTCTCGCCCACCGGGGAAAACCCCAACATACACGCACTGAGCCAGGGAGAAACAAGAATGCCCGTACCCACTTGGCGCCTCTCACTGTGAGCAATTCCGAGGTGGAACAAGATCCAAGATGGCGGCGCACACGGGTGGAGCGGCTCTTTGCCCTCCAGTTTGGTGTTTTGTTTTCTCAGTCTTATCGTTATTTACGAACATCTGCGAGGCAAACATTTTCTACAGTCGCCAGGATTTAATTACTCTCGGTAGGAGATGTGATATATCATCACAAAAGATTACCAACGATCCCCGAGGTTGTCTTCAGCTCCAGACTGCTGAGGAACTGGGGATAAGCTTGGAAGAGTGACTCTGCATATTCTCTACCTCGGTCACAGTCTGCAGAAGTTCCCCATCTTGTGGAAGACTTCCTGTGGGTGGTTCCAGTTTTTGTCCAACTTTACGTCTTTTGAGTCTGTATCCGTTTTTGCTACCGCAACCAAAATGGTGCCGTTCAAGTGGCAGCCGGTGGCGGTAGCTCCGTCCACTCTTGCTCGTTTTGTGTTTTTGCTGCTTTTCTGTCTTAATGATTTGATTTGGTGATTCTTAATGATCCCATTTACTTTGATTTGCTTTGTACTTTGCTTTGTTGTTCTGCGGCCTTTGCAACTGTACTGTAACTTATAACTGCCTTTTCTTGCTACTGCCACAATAAAATTTCCCGAATACGGGATGAATAAAGTTAGCCAATTTGATTTGCGTGTACATACACAACGACTGTTGCCGCAACAGTAGGATCATTAACACACCCTGTTCCCCTGATTTAGAGCTCTTGGCAGTTCTGTGCAGGCCCTTCTATCTACCTAGGGAGCTAACGATCGTCATTGTAATGGCTGTTTACATCCCACAGGATGCTAATGTTAGCACGGCACTTAGCCTCCTGCTAGCGACTGTAAACAAACAGCTTGACCATCCAGATGGAGTCTTTATTGTCGCCGGTGACTTCAACAAAGCATGTTTAAAGACTGTTCTGCCTAAGATAATAAAAGCATGGCCTGAGGACGCCCTTTCTCAGCTACAGGACTGTTTTTCCCGCACCATTTGGGAACTTTTTGAAGACTACAACCTCCAGGACTACATGGACACTGTACTTTCCTACATCAAAAACTGTACGGACACGGTCACTGTTAAAAACGTATCCGGGTTTTTCCTAACCAAAAAAGAGACACAGGCACTCATCAAATGCCGTAACAAATGCCTTCAGGTCAGGGGACAAGTTACAATACAGCGCTGCCAGAGCAGACCTGAAGAGAGGCATTAAAAAGGCCAAGGCAGCATATACAAGTAAAATTGAGGAGCACTTCACAGAAAATAACCCAAAGAAAATGTGGCAGGAAATACGACATTACCAATTACAATGACAATAATGTGTCTGTTAACGCAGATGTTTTACTAGCAGAGGAACTGAACAGTTTCTTTGCCCGCTTTGAGACTGACAAATCAGATTCAGTCTCAACACATCCACACCCACCCTGCAGCAGTACACTGAAGCTTCAGGAACATGAAGTGAGACAGGTATTGCGGACTGTGAACACCAAGAAGGCTTCTGTCTCTGACGGAGTGAGTACCTGGGAAGGTGCTCAAAGCCTGTGCTGACCAGCTGACTGGGGTTTTCACAAAGATTTTCAATTGTTCCCTGCAACAATCCATCATCCCATCCTGCCTGAAATTTGCCACCATTATCCCTGTCCCTAAAAAGCCAACCATTGACAGCCTGAATGATTATAGGCCTGTTGCACTTACGCCTGTGATCATGAAGTGCTTTGAAAGGTTGGTCGCCCGCCACATCAGGGATACAATCCCTCCCTCAGTTGACCCTCACCAGTTTACTTATAGAGCAAACAGGTCCACAGAGGACGCCATGTCCGTAGCTCTACACACAGCACTGAGCCACCTGGAGCACCAGGGGAACTATGTGAGGATGCTTTTCATTGACTATAGCTCAGCCTTCAACACTATAATACCGGACATTCTGGCTGACAAACTCTTCCACCTTGGACTATCCTCTTCCATCTGCTGCTGGATTAAGAACTTCTTAACCAACCGTCCACAAACTTTTAGACTTGGTCCCCACCTCTCTTCCTCCATTACACTGAGCACTGGCTCCCCTCAAGGCTGCGTATTGAGTCCTCTTCTATACTCCCTGTACACATACGACTGTACACCAACTCACCAGTCTAACTCCATCATCAAATTTGCCGATGAAACCACTGTGGTCGGACTCATCTCAGGGGGGGGGGGATCCAGGAAATCTGCGTTAACGGACAAATTCTTGTCATTGTAATTGGTCATATGTCGTATTCCAGGCCTGTTTTAGGAAAAACCTGTATCCGTTAATTAACAGTGACATTGTCCGTGCAGTTTTTGATGTAGGAAAGAACAGTGTCCGTGTAGTCCTGCACCCGTGCGCGCCGCCGTCTTGGATAAAAAAAAAGCCATATTTTACCTCCCCAAAATATTCAGCTTTTATATACTAATGAGTTTTTGGATTCATTAAGAACATGGTTGCTGTTCAATTATAAAACAAATCCTCAAAAATATAATTTGCCGCTAATAATTCTGCAGTCTCTGTATGTTTGATTGAAAATAAGTATTTTCATTGAGGCAACTTTTTTGACACCTGCGCCCACTCGCTCAAGGGAGTCCATTAAAGGTACTATTCTTATGAAGGTTGTGGGGTGCTTGAGTCTATCCTAGGAATGTATGCCGCATACTATAGTTAGCTATAGTATGCGGCATACATCCTGAATTGATTGTTTCCTTGGAACCTGCAAATAAAGCTGGGCCATATGACAAAAATGTTATCACGATAAAAAAAAATTATCAGTTGATATTGATAACTATCACGATAACTATCACATTTCTTTCAAATTTGAAACTTCAAACTTCTGTGAATGATAAAATAAATTAATTTCTTTCTTATTTTATTATGAAAGTAACTGTTACCTTTAAAAGAAAAACAATATCAAATATGATTTTAAAAAGTATTTTTGTTGTTCTGTTGTGCAATAAAGATAAGACAACTCTCCTTACACTATAGAAAGTAAGAAATAAAACCTGCAGAAATTGACAGGTCTTTATTTTTATAAATTTGCCTTCAAACCAAAAGTTGCTGTGCAATATGAAATAAAATAATCAACTGTAGACATCATCACCATCGGCAAGCAGACTATTTTCAGCCTCACAAAAAGAAACACATTTATCTCATATGGCCATTTACAAACAATAAAATAAAAGAATTGGATTAATTAAATGCATTTTTACCCAAGATAACAAGTTTTAGATTTTTGCAAAGTTTTTAAAACATTTACATAGAGTGGCGAAACACTTTGATAACAAATAAGACAAATATAACAGGCTGTCCTTAAATGAGGACAGTGAGCTAAGGACATTTTCAAAAAGGCTGCTCTTTGTGCACAGGTATTTACGAGGCATTTAAAAAAGGAAAGAAAGAAAACACCGGGGTGAATTCTATTAATCTTTTAGTAGATCTGCTCTGTGTTTTCCTGCATCTCATAATTGCTCATTTTGGTCGTGTTATTGTCCTTTTGCGTTCATGCTCCGTGTAAGCCTTTATTGCTAACCATGCTAAAAACACGTTTCCTTATGTTCCTCTTCTTCTGTTGGTCCCGTTGGTCTTTAACTAGCGTTGATCTCACGAAAATTGTTACCATTTTATCACCCAGCTCCACCTGCAAATGTCCGTCAAATAATTCACTCATACTTTGGGACAAGTAGGAGTCAGCCTGCAATACTTAGGATATGAGGGTAAATTAACGAAAACATCAGGAGAAAATCCACTCAGGCATAAGAAGAACATGGAAACTTTACACATGAATATTGGAGCCTATGACTGAACCCTTTAAACTTGTATGGTAAAATCTCCCCAGAATCATGTTCCTTGAGACTCTCCACAGGCTTTAAAATTAGAATTACAACTGTCCTTCACCTCTTCAGTTTCAATTGGGCAAAGGTGCAACATTACTTTAATTATACAACGAGTAGTTATAAATCTGTGTGAGTCTTGCTAATTTGTTTTAGAAGAATCTTTTTACAAGATTCTATCATTGAATTAGAGTGTAAAAATCTGTGCTAGTGGGACATTTCAGAAAACAGTTAGAAAACCAATAGTTTTGATGGAATTTAACTTTTAGCCTTAATTTAAACTGTAGTAAATTCAAGTGTGGCTGCTCCTTACAAACATTAAAAAATAGTTATCAATGTATTATGTGTGTAAGGCAAGCTCACCCTCCACATTTAAGTCCCAATGCCAGGAGAGCAGACTTTAATCTGTCTAGACCCAAAGAAGCCAACTCCTGCGTGAAGTGAGAAATAGATTAGAATATAATGTGACTTACATTGAGCTTTTATTTTTACCTCCCAAGATGAAAAAGCTGAAAGGTCTAGGTGAGCTCCAGCATGTGTCAAAGCACTACTTGTCTCTTTCTGTTATCAAAAAGCAAATACAAAAAATGAAGGAAATCAAAATAAGCCTGTCTGACAAAAAACTACACAAACTCCAACAAGGAAGACTTACAGGCCAACCTGGAAATGTTCCACTGTCCCACTTTCTTTCAAATTCTGAAAGAACTTTATCATAAAGATCATTTTGGTCGAGCAGAGGTTTGACTCGGTCTGTGTAGTTCTGCAGGTACTCGAGCAGCATTTCCAAATACCTGCAAGGAGACAGATATGACAGAGTGATTGACGTATTCAATATCAATTCAAAATACAGTCATACCTTGAGATACGCGCTTCACGAGCTCGTATGTCGATTTACTCGTATTTCAAATCAAACTTTCCCATAGAAATGAACTAGAGTAATACCTCGACATATGAGTGCCCCGACATACGAGCAATTTGAGATACGAGTAAAATTTCGGGAAAATATTTACCTTGAGATACGAGACAAATTTTGATATGCAAGCATACAGCCAGGTGTGGCCAACGCAAGAGGCTGCTTTTGAGAACAACATGGGTCGCAATTCCCTCATGTAAGTGTCTCTACAAGCGTTGCATCTTTTCTGGGTTTTTTTCCCCAGTGCAGAATGGTGTACGCGTGGCTTAGCTTGCTTGCTAGTACGAGAGGAGTATACTACTGTGGTAGTGCGTTATCCTATATTTGAGGACATTTGTGTGCATCATTTTCTGAATATTTTGAAGGGAAGACAAAAGCAAACAACCCTCAATAGGTTGCAGCTGAAAGTCAGGGTGGAGGTGGGGCAAATAGAGCCAAGAAAGAAGGTATAAAAAATGTGAAACAAAATTAAGTTTAGTGTAAGGTTAGATTAAACTTATTTCTGAGTGTGTCTGTATTGTAATCCAAGCGCGTTGCCGTACAAAAAGTCTCTCTTGCTCTCCCTCTATGTCCCACTATCTCTCCCCTCTGCGAAATCCCTCTAGTTTTAGTAGTATTAAACACTAGTTATTTGTTACTCCGAGTAAATCGACATATGAGCTCAGTCCCGGAACGTATCTCAAGGTACCACTGTAAATAAAAAATAATTTTCGCTCCCACCCTCTGAAAAAAACATACCACAAAACAGGATATTACAATGGAAAAGCATTTTTATTGGTTGTAATTCACCATCTAATAACAGAGTAACAAATAACTAGTGGTTATGATGTTTAATGTAGCTTTTTTTTAAATTGCATTTGAGTATTTCTTAATACTTTCCTTTATACTTTACTTTGTACTTTATACCTTTTACTTTAATGTTTTCACGACCTTTAGCACTCGACCCCACCCATCGCTTGTGTGAGGCCGTCATTGTTCTATTATTAGTTTCTTTATGCTAGTCCTGGACATTTTTTGGAACCATTCAGGATGATGATCACCTCCAGACTACTGAGGGACTGTGTGGATCATCTTGGAAGAGTGTTTCTGCATATTTTCAACCTGAGGCTCAGTCTGCAGAAGGCCCGAACCTTGTGTGGGCTTCTTGTATGTGGTTCCCGCTTTATCTAGGTCTACATTGTCTTTTCTAGTGTCTGTGCTTGCTACTGCTACAAACTGAATTTCCCTAATTCGGGATGAATAAAGGTTAATCTAATCTGATCATAAAAAGAGACATTATTCAATACAACGGGGAGTTCGCGAGCCAGCTCGGTCGCTCGGTTTTTCGATTATTTCGTGCTTAATATCAATTGTCATCATATGCCTTTTCTTCGCAATACCCTTCATTGCACCGGCTTGCACCGACTAATGCAAAAACAAAAAACACGGAAAAAATGCAACGATCTTTGCACGAGGGGAGATGCGGCGAGAAAGATCATAAGCAGCGCTAAAATCATAAGCAGCCTCTTACGGCCTGGCCACCTGGCTGTCTTGAATGCTCATATCTCAAGGGTAAATATTTGCTCGGATTTTTACTCTTATCTCAAATTCCTCGTATGTCGGGGCACTCTTGTGTCAAGGTATTACTGTACATAGTAAAAATTAATACATTTTATTTCAAACCACCTTAAAAATAGTTTACAGCAATCCGAGTCACCAAGTAATATGCCCAAAACTTGAGTCTGGAAGAGAAAGAGCGAGATGGACAAAAACTGTAATGGCTTTATTACTTAAGAAAAGCCTTCCAGTTAAATAGGAACACAAATGTGTCCTCTGTAGAGGACATTTGTAAACCGTAGTATCTCCCATCCAGTCCACCCAATCGCATTAACTCCCTTTGTGCTTTATAGAGGACATTCAGAGCTTTCCAATGATACCAAATTTATTTTGCAGTATTCTAATTACCTCACAGATTGGGGAATTTCAAAATAAATGTGATTGGACAACATTTCTTTTCCTGGTATTCAGGAGGGTATTGAAAATTCCTAAATAATATTCCTTTTTTTAGAATTGGGTAATCATTCATTGTCTACTACAGCAGAACCTCTACTTATGAAATTAATTGGTTCCAGAAGGTTTTTCCGTAAATACAGGCATATCTAGGGTCCAAGCACACTGATGAGAAAGGCTCTATTGTAATTCTAAGGATAATTTTAGGTCATAAATTAATTGCTTTTTTGGTGGCGTTAACACATTTCAACGTGCACCAAATTTGGCGGATGCATAGATCTGTGCTCCAAATTTTATGTTTGCCAAAAACGGTACAAGAATTGGCTCAACGGAGTCACATCAAAAATTTAAAGAAGGCCCGCCTATTATATTATTTCACTGTACAGATATGACATTTTGTGGGGGTTGAAAAGCTTTACGTATCTTGGAACAATAATTTGATACCAAAGCTTTCCGCAACCTGAAAACTTGGGATGTGGCAGCATTCGTAAGTCGAGGTACCAATGTATTTTCAGCTTGTCCCAAGAGGGGTCAACATTGTATATAACCATTTAATCATCATCCCCTACACCAGCCACTTTCATGTCCTCCCTCACTGCATCCATGTATTTTCTCCTAGGTTGACCCCTAGCCATGTGCCATAGCAGTTACAACCTCAACATCCTAGCGATATACAGTCATACCTCTATTTACGAATGCCTTTAGGTACTAAATTTTTCGGTTACAATTTTTTTTTATATGCAAACGAGTGACTCGAGATACAAAAAAGATCAAATTAAGGCTATTCCCCAAAAAGTAAATGCATTCCTTATCCGTTATTTTATTTGGAAAATATTGTCGCGGATGCATTGATTCTCACTTACCCTCCTGTGCCCTCATTGGCTGTCTCACAACAACCCTCCATTTTTCTTTGACACGTTGTCTGCTTAAGCTTATGCTTGGAAGAAGCTGTGGCCCAGTGCTTTAGAGTCTGAAGCTTAGACAGAATCGCAGTCGACAACAACTCTTCATGCTTCAAGTTCTCTAATGTTTTTCTAGAAGAAAGCTCTGGCCAAGTGCCTTGACCTGAACTACAGCCTGCGGTGAGCGAAATTGTGTCGCAGGGGCAGACGATGGGGCGTGTGGTCAGTAATGAGGACGGTGACCCTACTTTGCGGTTTTTCGTTGGTCTACATTAACCGCGATAATAGAGGGATTACTGTATTTTCAGTTTTTTTGCCCATAGAAAAGGCGCTTCGTTTCAAAGCACGTGCTGCAATGGCCGGGCTTGCATGACACACACGTTTGCATGCATGCTAGCTAGCGTATGTTTAAAAAAAGGCAAAAGGAGCAAAACTGAGTTTAATTTTGTTTTATTGACTAATGTGTATTCGGGATAATAAGTCAAACCATTCAAACATCTACAAATCTGTCAAAGACCTCATCTTCTGTATCCGACAAAGAGTTCGTGACCCTTTGTAGAATTAATTGCCCAGGTCTGCTCTAATGTGTTGTTTCTTTGAGTATGTTTTTAATTGTTTTTGAGGGTTAAAAGCGCTACGAGTACACGGAAGTCAATTGCCTCGCCACTCATCTGGGATGTTTTGAATGGATTCACCGAAATGCTTGGAATACACTGGGAGGCTATTTTTAGGGGTGAACGTCCGCTGGGTTGATCACAATAAGTAGCATGTTGGCAATATTTTGAATTTGGTACATAACCAAGGCGCACCGAATGGTTGGGCGCCCCGCCCCGTCCATTTTAGAGACAATTTTAGGTGTGAAAATACGGTAAATGTCTGGCTGTCATTATAATCATTTTTGTTTTAAGTGATATTTTGAGATCTGTGAGGGGTTTTTTGCGTATTCCCCTTGTTATCATTCTTCTGTCAAGATTCACTTAGTATAATGAAATAAATGAAGAAAAAAATAAGTAAGAAACTTACCTTTTGTATTCTGCATTCTTTCGATCCTTGGGAATATCAAACAGTTGGTCAAATGATGAAAGGTAAGTGATATACTCAAGTTTCTGTTGAAAAAAATAGATATTAGCTAAATGTATTCCCTTTTTTATTTGACAGAAATCAAATATTTTCCCATCTCTTAAGTACAGAAATATATTTCAAAAAGTTCTACGACCCTAGTGGCTCAGGCATTTTAATGTCACTATTGCCGATTCTGATTATCTGCATTTTATCTGTAACATTATGTTGGCGGCTTGTCAAAATGGCTGAAGGCAATGACATTAGGTAAGAGGCGAACTCACAAGGAGGTAGCAAATACTGCAATAAAAGTATTCCTTGTGATCTAAAAAAAATACTTTTAATACCGCAGTGATGACTATGAATGAAATATTTTTCATTCATTTTCTGAGCCGCTTATCTTCACGAGGACCGTGGTGCTTCTGGAGCCTATTCCAGCAAAAATTTAGCAGTAGGCAGGTGACACCCTGAATTGGTTGCGAGCCAATCGCAAGGTACATGGGAACAAACAATCATGCTCGCACGCCATTCATACCTAGGGACAATTTTGAGTGATCAATCATCTTACCATGCATGTTTTGGGGACTTGGGAGGAGACGAGAGTATACGGAGAAAACCCACGCAGGCACGGGGAGAACAGTCAAACTCCAGATAGGAAGGCCAGGCCCATCAGGGACTGAACACTCGAGCACAGAACATGCAGGGGATGTGCTAGCCATGCTTCTGTGCTGCCTAAATTATTTTAATTGTACAATTCAAATATTTATAGATCTGTACGAGTCTTGAAATTTTTATTTTGAATACTCGTGTGCGCTTTTATTACCCTTTAATCACTAGCATGAGTGTGCTTTATTTGGCAATGAAAAAAACAATGGTCATGAAACCAACCTCAGCTGCCTTCAAGTTGATGTACTTCAGGTAGCAGTCATGGAGATCAAGAAACCGGCCATATCCTTCCTCATCGGTGAATTCCACCAAGTCTGTAGCAATTCATATAGGTTTGTTAAATCAAATAGACTCAATTTAAAACAGCGCTTCCAAAGGTTTTGAATGATTCATTATTATGATGACCAATCATTTCTAATATTGGTATTCTCACTTCAAAAAAGAAAGACATTTTTACACTTAAAGCAAGAGGCTTCCATGTAGACCAGGGGTCTCAAACTCAATTTACCTGGGGGCTGCTAATCAATTTGTAACGAAAATACCCCTGCTTTGAATCGGCAGAACTCTTCCATCCGGTGGACAAATTTATTCATTGCAATTGGGTCAGGTAACGCTGTAAAGTGCACTTTTATCGGGGAAATCAACCACCCTGGGCCCGGTTCTGATGTGTAAAAATCCCCAGTATTTGTATTTAATCATTAAACGCTGTTTTCGGCTGGATTTGACCGAATTTGAGAGCATTTAGAGCCGTTTGGCATTTTTTCCCTCCATCGCGACATTTTACCAAGGAATTCACTTCCCTGGGCTCGGTTCTAGTGTCCAAAGAGCTCCAGTATTTGTATTTGATCATTAAATACTGTTTTAGGATGGATTTGACCCGATTGCTGTCATTTTACGGCTTGGTTCTGCTACATCTGCCTGGCCAAGAGTGCTTATTCCCGGGCTGCCATGCCCGCCCAAGAGTGCTTATTCCCGGGCTGCCATGCCCGCCCAAGAGTGCTTATTCCCGGGCTGCCATTGACGGTAGTCTAATAGATTGAGAGTGATGAGCGGCAAAGGGAAATGAATCATTGATTTTTACTATAATTTGGACAACGCCGGCGGCGGGCCGGATTAAAAATCCTAACGGGCCGTGTATGGCCCACGGGCCGAGTTTGAAAAACTGGTACACACACGATCCGGGGGCGGGGCGAGCGCGCAAATCCCGTTTCGGCGAAACCCCCGTTCGGCGAAACATCCATTCGGCGACCTGTCCGTCTGTCAAATGTCCGTCGGCAAAACATCTTCCGGCGAATCATCCGGTCACGGTGAACAGGTGGTAATATAGAAGCATGGAGCCTCCCAAAGAAAGCAAAACCGTCTAATTCAGGGGTCTCAAACTCAATTTACCTGGTGGCCGCTAGAGGCAGAGTCTGGGTGAGACTGGGCCGCATCAGGATTTCCACAAGAAAAGCGCTGATAAAACATTCCAACGTTATCAAATATCTTTATTTTTTAACAAAAAATAATGAATTAAATAAATTAACTTAACGATGAATAAAAAATAAATAAATCAGTAATAAATAATAATAATAATAATAATAACAATAATAATAATAATAATAATGAGCATACAGTAGATATACACTGGCTGGCTAAGTAGAGAAAACTAATTATTTTTATTCCGTTTCAAATGTCTGTATTAACAGCTCTTTAACCTTTAACTTTCTGAACTTGAATGGAACATTGAACATGAAATATTCTGAACACGGCTTCTCTTGCCTACTTCTTACTGCTAGGGACCTGGCAGCGCTTCTTCTCACATAGCTGAGTCACATTTGGCTTGAGGGAGGAAGCAGTGGAGACCCTCAGTAGAGCTCTAAGATGCTGATCAGTGAGTCTGGACCTGTACTTGGACTTATTGAAGTTCAAGGTGGAGAAGAGCTTATCACACAAGTATGTGCTCCCAAAAAGGCACATGGTCCGCTTGAACATTCGGGAAAGTTCAGGGAAGCTGGGGGTCAACTCTCTCAAAAATTGCCCAAGCTTGTCTGCTTCTCCACTCACCTCCCTGAACTTGGCTTTGAGTGCAGAGTTGCACTGCAGGTCAACGAGCTCCATTTGAAGCTCAGGAGGGGCATCTTGCACATCAAAGGAGAAGGGGCCCGCAAAAATTTGAAATGTGGCTTTGTGTGTCTTGAAGTCTGCAAATCTGTGATCAAATTCCTCCTGTAGCTTCGAAATTGCCTCAACATACTTCTCACCACTGAATGGTGTGCCTCCATCCACGAGAGCCTTGCATGCAGGGAAATGGCAAAGGTTTGTCTGAGAGAGCTGGGCTTACCATAACACAAGTTTAGTGCAGAATGCTCTCACGTTGTCATAGGCAGCACTGACAAGTTCCCCCTGGCCTTGTAGCTTCTTGTTCAGTACATTAAGCTCATGTGTGATATCAACAAGAAAAGTTAAGTCCATGAGCCATTTGGGATCACTTAGCACAGGAACAGCAACCCTGCCTATCTCAATGAAGTCTTTTACTTCTGCTCTCAACTCAAAAAATCTCTTCAACACGTTTCCCCTGCTGAGCCAACGTACCTCAGTGAAGTAGAGCACATCCCCATATTCTGACTCCATTTCCTCTAAAAAAGCACGGAACCTTCTGGGCTTTAAGCCCCTGGATCTGATTTGGTTGATGCATTTCACAACGACAGACATCACATTGTCAAACTTCAGGCATCTGCTGCAAAGGGCCTGCTGATGGATAATGCAGTGCAGAGCTATGGCCTCCTCCACACCCTCCTCTTCCAGTTTTTTTAACAAGTGCTACCAGTCCATTCTTCCACTCTTCCATGGCAAACCGGCATTCTCAATGGCATCACACAGCTGGTGAAATATTTCCTTAGCGGTAGTTTGGCCATGCATTAGAATTACTGTGAGCAACTCCTCCATCACTTCAAAATTGTCATCAACACCAATGGACATATATTGCGAGCTGGGCAGTGTCTGTGATGTCTGTGGTCTCATCAAGAGCCACTGAATATACACTGAACCATTGTTTTCTCACACAGTTGATCATATTTGTCACTTGACAGGTCAGAAATGTGCTCTGCCACGGTGTTGGCAGAAAGGCTGATGTGGTTGAACTGACTTTTGTTTTCTGGACAGACAATATGTGCAGCCTGTAATATGCACTTTTTGATAAATTCCCCTGCTGTGAATGGCTTTCCTGCTTTAGCAATCAACTCACAAACGGCGTAGCTAGCTTCGACTGCTGCATTACTGTCTTTGGTAGCCTTCTTGAAGAAATCCTGTTGCCTCAGAAGACGTGTTTTAAGACTGGCAACCTGGTTGGCTCTCTCATCTCCCTGGTATTTTTCGTACTCCTCAGCATGTTTCGTAGTATACTGACGTTTCAAATTGTATTCTTTGTGCACCGCAACCTTTTCAGTGCAAATGAGACACGTCAGGGTGCCCCTGTGCTCAACAAAGAAATATTGCACTCCCCACTTTATTTGAAACTGTCTGTGCTCATCACCGACCGACTTTTCTCTTCATGGCAGGCTTTGAAAGAGACATCTCTGGGGCTATGCGTTTCCACTCGGAATGAGTCTCGGGTTGAACCTTAACTTTCAGTCACGCGGGTCTGTGGCGCATGCGCACTTTCGCTCTCCGATCGTATTGGAATACGGCAGTTCTCCAAATTTCTCAAGTGTCATGTTAACGCACTTACTGTTAAGTTTCAGTTTCACTTGCAGAGATGGCTACAGACACAGACACAGGCTGGATCACGGATCATAGCGCCTCATTCAGTTCTATGCTGAGAGCAGGGGAGGACTGTGCGCGCCGAGCGGAGTGATCGGCTTCACGGCTTGTCCTCCGCCCAGCTGATTGGAGGAATGAATGAGTGAGCGAGCGAGGCACTGGACAGCCCGGCCGATGTCCTGCCCTCCAGAGCCGTTTACCTCACCGTGATTGGTTCATTCAGCTCCGAACACAACAAGTGTCATTCATATCAATCTTGCGGGCCACACAAACATTAATCTTTCATATTAAGACAGGGGCCGCAAATTATCGTCCCAGGGGCCGCAGTTGGCCCGCGGGCCGCGAGTTTGAAACCACCATTGTAGACGCTTCATTCATTTCCACATTGTTATAGGTAAGTTTTCATTAAAAACACTAAATTATTCAAATAAAAAATAAAATATGTTTACGTTATTTTAAAATTTACCCGAGACTGACTGTATTTTTGGTTTCATCAACTCACGTGTGATGAAAAAGTAAGGACGGTTTAATAAACTTGGTGTCCTTTTTGCCCTGTTTTTTTTTAAATGAGCAAATAATCCCTGAAAAAACAAATGAAAATGTTTACAGTTTACTGTACAGTCTGTCAGCAAGCCTTTTGAATAGAGGTCCAAACCTTTCCCCACAAGGTCTGGTTCCATAAAAATCGTAGGAAGCAAGGACCAAATGGAAATCCTCCCAATACCATTTGTTTAACATGATATATCGGTGATTGTTTCTCCTTTATCCATATTAAAAGAAGCCCCTCCCTCTTGTCAAGAATATCACTGCACAGCTTGAACACGACCACCTAGCGGTCGCATCGTATGCTCATATGTCAAATTTGTCTGGTGTCAGGGCAAAAATTTGTTTGGAATTTTTCTCATTTCTAAAATTTCTCATATGTTGGGAAACTCAAGGTATTACTGTACTTATGTATTCACTTTGTGGTGAAGCTTTAAATGTCACTGTACTTGAATAATGACAATAAAGGAATTCAATTCAATTAAAATGTGTCTAATAAGATGTACACTTTCATCTTCCAAATGACTGTGTTGGCGAGTGGAGAACAGACACAAACAAGTCTCTGTTCAAATAGATGAAACATTGTGAAAGTTCTTTTAAAAAGAATTCCCTTATTACCTGCCATTGCAATTTTAGGGTATTTTTTCAACTGAAGCTGGAAAATTTATTGATCTGATATCATGATACAATTTGGGACAAATTGAAGAGTAATTAGTATTTATTAAAAATATGGATGCATAAGGGTATATGTGGGTTGATGCATAATAAAGGCGGTTTATAGAAGAAGAAAAAAAGAAGAAATTAATCTATCTAAACATGGGGTGCCCATTGCGAGGATCACGATTGACCGGTCAATCTCCAAGGCACTACTGGTTGAGCGCCTGAGAGAAAGGCTTCCGTACATCGCGGATTTCCTATTAAGTATAAAAAAGTTCACAAAAACGTCAAAATTCATGCTGAAATTGCAACCGGAAGACTGGAGATGAAAAATGGCGGAAGTCAGGACTCCAAAATTCTTCTTCTCTGAAGCTGAGTGCCACCCAATTCAGCGCAGAAGAAGAATTTCACAGCAGATGAAGAATGACACGACGAAAAAGCTGAGTCGGCGACATCTTCCTTTTTCCTGTTATTATTGCGAGTAAATTTCCCATCACGCACATTACCTCTTCGATTTGCTTTGTTTGGATTTTGAATCGTAGTTTAAAATGCCTCCCAAGCTTCCTGCCGAATAATCATCCAAATTGTATGATATATACACGTGTGTTTATGTGCTTTGTCTGTAGGCTAACATTGCCTTCATCCTTACACTGATGCACCTGCATGAATAGAAAATGTTTTTGCACGTTTGTGGTTTTAATACGTTCATATGTAATTTTCTTATCATTGTATCTCAATTATATGTGTTTCTCACATTTTTCAGGCAAAATTGGGAGTTTGATCATTTTTAAACAGTTATTCGGTTGTTTTTTGGCGCACCGTAGAACGAATTAGAGAAGTTCATATAAAATAGTGCTCTACCTCCGAAAAGTCCATGTTACAAAACAAGTTCTGCAACCAATTAATTTTGTAAGTAGATACAACCATATTTTCATTGTTTCTATTGGACCTAATATTTTATTAATTATGAATAATTGTGCTGTTGTTGCATTTTTGAAGCAGCAAAAATTATCTCAACAAAATAAATTCATAAGTGATTTCAATGATCAAGTTAAAATATATGCAGAACTAGGTCCTGAATATGCAGCTAGCATTTGCTACAAAACCGAATGAACATGAATCGAGGTGGCGAGATCGAGAAGGTAGGTTCATCGTAAAAGCAGAAAGAAGCATACAAAACATTCTATGCTGGACCACATGCTTCAAACCTTTGGTCAATATGAACACTGCACAAAGCCAAAGAGGAAGTCTCTCGTCAACACCAAATTGCAGGGAGGCTGCTGGTTGGCACAATAGCAATGTCTTCCTTTGTCCAACCTGTTCTACCATGAAAGTGTGATGGCAGAATTCACTTGCTGCTACGAGAACTGGACAGTAACTTTGTATGGAGGTAAGAGATACTCTTATTTATCTCTGAAGGTGGACATTTGCATTCAGAGGATGTGAAGGTGCATGGGTTTTGTCGTTTTTCATGCTGCTCAAGACTGACAGATGCACAAAAACCAGTTTGCGTTGACAAGTGGGCGTTGCCCAGCATCATCAATTGGTCCTTAGGATGAATTGTGTACAAGAACTGAAAAACCAATTCAGCAGCAAAGAAGTGGTCCCCTAAATTACGCAATTTTTAATCTCCTGTCTTCCACTTTGCCAGTTTCAGAGTAGAATTTGACATTTACCTTTTTTATGCTTAAGATTAAAAAAACACTATGTACTGAAGCTGTGAATGTTGAAGCCACGAAATAGTGAAGGATGAGAGTATATTCCAATATTGTGATACAGATAGAAATAATCAATATAAACAAAACTTACTCTGAGCTTCATCACTAGGGTTGTCTCTGGCTCTCATCAGCTCTTCAAACTCTGCAGCCATTGGAATGGAAATCTAGAAATATAAATAAACATTGAACTTAAAGGAAACATACACTTAACTTTCGAGATCACTTACTTCATTTGGGTGCTTTCTGTGAAACTCCTTTATCTGTTTGAGTCTGTTGTAGAACTCTGCAAATTCATTGGGCCCCGAAATGGCAGCAAGCTCATCCCTCCTCATTCTGTTAACATTGTATTAGATATAAATATATAATTTTAGAGTTTTGACCCAACATTTGGGATGACATTCATTTTAAATTCCATTTTTGTGGCATCTTAGCGTTTGTGTGTCTTATTTTATCTAAAGATATTTACAGTTGTGCATATAAATCGAGCCCTTAGTCGAGACTCCCTTGGTAGGTTAAGGCCATGCAAGAAATAGTGTGTACAAGCAGCTGGTTCAGAAACCAAAGACAATTGTTGCACTATTAATAAAAATCTGTTTTGAAAAATGGGTTAGATGAGAAAGCAAAATTTCAGTTACACGCATAGCACAGCAAACGTGTATTCAACTATGTACAGGTATGCCACAGAAGTTCAGCACTTCAAATGAATCAAACAAAATATACAGATATGATATGAGAAGCAATTCAGCAGTTTAATTCAATCAGACCAAAGCATCAGTAGGATACCAAAACAGCCCTAGCAGCTGTCACCGATTCAGCCATTTGGCCAATGCAAATAGCACACAGTTCCTCAGTCTCATCAGCCCGAGGAGCTGCCATAGCCTTAGCGGCTCTTCGCCGGCCACTTCTACGCTGAGCGTAAGTTTGACTAGCCCCAGTAGCCGAAGACTTTTTCTTACACCTGGCCATTCGAACCTCCCTATTTTCTGCGGGCCCCACAGCTGATATTGCCCCTGCTAAGTCCACACTCTCAGTAATAGGCATCTGACCATGGTCGGGGCTATGTAACCATTAGATAGATGCAGAATCATGAACTCCCGCTGAGGTAAAAGCCTCGCCACCACTTTGGAATGCAGAATATTGTGCAAAATCTTGAGCTCCCGCCGAGGTAGAAGCCTCGCCACTATGTTGGAATGCAGAGGATTGTGCTGCCATCTTGTTGCGCTTCAATTGTTTACACCTTTCCCAACTAGATGCGAAATGAGAAATCCTCTTTTTTGGCATAATTGGGGAAAATGACGGTGCAAACGTATGTAACGTGTGCAAAAAGGAATGTACAGACACTCCTCAACTTACGAACGCAATTGGTTCCGAGCAATTGTTCATAAGTTGAATTTGTTTGTAAGTTGATTTAGTGCTATATTTTGTATTATAATTTATGTTTAAGGCCTATATAAGTATATTGAAGGTTTATATAAGTGCATTTGTATGTTTAAGGCTTGTATAAGTAACACGCATTGGTTTGTACTGAAAAAAAAAACATTTAATAAAATGGAGAGAATATGTACAGTACTGTAGAGAGAGAGATAGATTTATGTATTAGAAACTGGCCAAAAGAAGCGACCTAATGACGATTGCAGTTTTCTTCTTTTTTTCATCATAAATGATGCAGTAGCACTGTATGGCATCATTCAATTGATTTGCAAACTTTGTGCAACGTTCAATATTTGGGTCCTGCTGCTCGATCTTTCTGTTTATAAATGGTACTGAATGTGCAACGCTCACCACTTTCTGACGCGCATCAAGCTTCGTTATTATTGCCACTCGTTTCAAATGAAATGGCTTGCCTCTTCCTTGCAACTCCCTCAATAGAAGCCTTTAGCTTTTTACCAACCATATTCAATATTGGATGCATGAGATATTTAATGATACAAATGAAAAAGGTTCTTTGCACACTGGAGATACATTCACGCACTTCCGCATTGCAACGAAGAAGAAGGTAGATGCTGGGTGAGCTGAGCTCTCACAGCGCCAGGCGTCGGTATTAGCGGCGGAAAGAAGTACTACTCCGAAAAAGACGCGAAATACAAAATTGGACTTGCGAACATTTTTGGACTTAAACGCAATTTGCAGACATGTTCGTATGTACCGTTGTTCGTAAGTTGAATGTTCGTAAGTAGGGGAGCGTCTGTATAATACATTCAGAAGCAGGAGTATGCCTTTTAGGAATAAGTATGGAAAAGTGACGGTCAATTTCAAAAGAAAGGCAGACGAATTTTACCTATTTAAGCAATGTTTGGGTGTTATTTTTGGTAAAACATTGTAAACCAAAGTGAAAATATGACAGAAATAAAGTGGGGCAAATAAGTATTTAGTCAACCACCAATTGTGCAAGTTACCCTACTTGAAAAGATTAGAGGCCTGTAATTGTCAACATGGGTAAACCTCAACCATGAGACTGAATGTGGAAAAACAAAAAAACTGAAAATCACATTGGTTGATTTTTATAGAATTCATTTGCAAATCATGGTGGAAAATAAGTATTTGGTCAATACCAAAAGTTCATCTCAATACTTTGTTATGTACCCTTTGTTGGCAATAACGGAGGCCAAACGCTTTCTGTAACTCTTCACAAGCTTTTCACACACTGTTGCTGGTATTTTGGCCCATTCCTCCATGCAGATCTCCTCTAGAGCAGTGATGTTTTGGGGCTGTCGTTGGGCAACACCCAACTCCCTCCACAGATTTTCTATGGGGTTGAGATCTGGAGACTGGCGAGGTCACTCCAGCACCTTGAAATGCTTCTTACGAAGTCACTCCTTTGTTGCCCTGGCTGTGTGTGTTTGGGGTCATTGTCATGCTGAAAGACCCAGCCACGTCTCATCTTCAATGTACTTGCTGATGGAAGGAGATTTTCACTCAAAATCTCTCGATACATGGCCCCATTCATTATTTCCTTTACCTCTGTAAAGGAAATAATGAATGGGGCCAGTAGTCCTGGTCCCTTTGCAGAAAAACAGACCCAAAGCATGATGTTTCCACCCCCATGCTTCACAGTGGGGATGGTGTTCTTCGGATGCAATTCAGTATTTGTTCTCCTCCAAACACGAGAACCTGTTACTACCAAATAGTTCTATTTTTGTTTTATCTGACCATAACACATCCCAGTCCTCTTCTGGATCATCCAAATGCTCTCTAACGAACTGCAGACGGGCCTGGATGTGTACTGGCTTCAGCAGGGGCACACGTCTGGCAGTGCAGGATTTGAGTCCCAGCTCTCTGTAGGTCATTCACTATGTCCCCCCGTGTGGTTCTGGGATTTTTGCTCACTGTTCTTGTCATCTTATCATTTTGACGCCACGGGGTGAGATCTTGCATGAAGCCCCAGATCAGACAATTTTCTTCCCAGAAGTTCAAGATGTTGTGGCAGCCAAATTGCTTCTAATGTCAAAATATGTCAATTCTTTCGATCGTTCATATTACTCCAATAGTTGACACTTTCGGACAAGAAACAAAACGAAAAAAAATCAAAGTGGAATTTTGTTTCATTTCAAAATCAAGGCTACTCGTGTCTGGCCAGCCAAAGCACGTTTAACTAGGTTTAGACGGCAGCGCCCAAGGTAGATGGCTGCCCCAGGACCTAGGTAAAATGGCTGTGCCCCGAGTGAGCAGTGACGGGAACATGTTTTTTCACGTTTCATGCAAGCTACGTACGTTTTTTTCTTGAATTTCATACATAGACATCAAAATAAATTTTGATTAGCGTTTTATCTGTTTATCTTTTCTCTATTTTGAAATAAATGATTGTATCGGCCGCATTCGCTTGCGTCATGACGTCACGGCGCCATTGCGTCACGACATGTAAAGGCGTCGTCAACTTGCAGTTTCGTGCATGTCGTGATTTTATGTGCATATACGCCGCACCCTCGATTCAGTCATTTTATTTCCGAAAAAGGCGGCTTATATGCAAGTAAATACAGTAGTTTAAACACACCCGTTTGCTGTAAACACGCAGCCACGTAGCAATAAATCGCTTCCAGAAGAATTACTGCCTTTATTTTTATTTACCGTTTGATAAATGGATTGAAATAGGCTCAGGAGTAGTTCCTGAATCCAGTCTCTTTATTAAGCTTAACTGACAATGATGGAACGCACAGCAAGTGGAAAAAATTATTTTAATGTGTACAATGCAACTTTGGTAATCTCTGGCTTTTAATCAGGTTATAGTCCTGCGTCAATGGAGATTGCATTGAATCTCACTCACATTTTTGTGCTAACATGACAAAACAGCATGCATATAAGCCACACCCTTAAAATTGCCTGAAAATCGTTGTATTTTACGATTTCTCTCGTTTAAGGTGCCACTGATTCACAACATATGCACGGTTTTAATAGGGAGTACAAATGTATTACTTTGAATAGAAAATCTTAAGAAAAAGCATCGCATGTGGTACAGTGGTACCTCGACATACGATTGTAATCCGTTCCGAGACTGAGATCGTATGTCGAGCTTTTCGTAACTCGAGCGAACGTTTACCATTGAAATGAATAGAAAACAAACTAATTTGTTCCAACCCTCTGAAAAAACACCAAAAACTGGATATTGGATTGGAAAAAATGTTTTATTTCTTCTAATTCGCCATATATTGACAAAGTAATAAATAACGAGTGGTTTAATAGTAATAAAATGTGTTTAATAGATGTAAAATTAGACGCATTTCGCGGAGGGGAGATACAGGGGACACACACGGAGGCGGAGGGGGGGCTCTTCGGGGGGACTTTATCCATGGCACTCGTAAACGAACAAACAAATTTAAATTAACTTGGATTAATATATATAGACACTCAAACATACGTTTAATGTAACTTTACACAAGACTGAATTCTAGTTTTGTCTTAATCTTTTGTTACCTTCGTTTTCCGGGTTAGCGGTTTGCCACGCCTCCACCCACACGTTCGCTATCGATGGACTGTTTGCTGTTGTATTGCCTTCAAAATATTCCGAAAATGATGCACACAAATGTCCTCACAATAGGATAACGCACGACCACTTGCCAACGAGAAAGTCTTCAAAGAACGATCGCGGGAGCTTCCTTCCTTAGAAAGCATAACAGGAAATGCAATAGCTGAGCTTAGCCACGTATTGATTGAGGGTAATGAAGTTTTATTCTGAGAAAGGGTGCGCCATTGCCTATGGGTATTGTGTGCACGAGTATACTTCATTACCCAGAAAGCCCTCTTTTTAACCGTGCATGCGCGTTGTGCGTTTGCTGGTCGAAACTCATCTGAATAAATCGTTTAGTCCTCGTAGATATAGTAGTTATAAACGAAAGAGATGCGGCAAAAAAGACAGTGCGCTACAATGATAAACAGCCTCTCATGTCATGGCCACCTGGCTTGGTCGCATCTCGAAATTTTAATCGTATCGCAAGCGAATTATTCGATCGAAATTTTCGTCGTACCACAAGCATGTTGTATGACGAGCATTTTGTATCACGAGGTACCACTGTATTTCTGAAATACTGTAGCTGGATTGCACATTCCTAGTCTGGTTTGCACATTCCTAGTCTGGTTTGCACGTAGACAAATTCAAAAAGGAAGTCACGGGAGCAGTACAACCAGGACTAGGTAAGATGGCAGCGCCCTGAGCAAGCAATGGCAGGCACAAGTGAGTTTTTTCACGTTTTATGCAGGATACGGTTTATTTTTTTCTTGAATTTCATTCATCGACGTCAAAATAAATTTGTTTTATCTGTTTATCTATGCTCTATTTTGAAATAATTGACTATCGGTTACCGTATTTTCACGACTATTCGGCGCATCGTATTTTAAGCCGCAGTGTCAGTAACGAGTGTGATTTCTGTATTTTAGACACACAAAGCACGCACCGTTTCATTAGACGCATATATATTACATATTATATATGGATTAACATCGAAACGCAATAGCGCTGGCTACCGGAAGCAGCCTATTTCCAGGTTCCGGTGCGCAGTGACTGCTGGGAAATATAGTTCTTGCACGCTACACCCACACGCTAAAAACATGTTTTAAAAAGGCAACGGAAGCAAAACCGAGTTCGGTTCTACTCTATTTAGACATTTTACAACTCACTCACGTCATCATCACCCCTAAATCCCTCAAAGTCCTCATTTTCTGTGTCCAAATTAAACAATTGCCCAAACGAGCCTCCAAAAAGCCAGGTACCCTCTCTTCGTTCTCAGAGTCACCGTCATTTCCATCAATCCATTCACAAATCGTAGCTTAAGAAGCCCGGCGCTGCCTGCCACTTTTTGTGAAGACAGGCATGGCATATATATATTATTTATGGATGATTATCGAACCGGAATAGCGCTGTCTACGAAAGCAGCCACAGACGCTATTTCCGCTGCGCAGTGACTGCTGGGGTAAATAGTCCTTTTGTCAATACACCCAGGTCTACGGCTGTGATAACTTTGCACTAATAATATCAATATACTACAACGGCGAACACACTGATTTGGTGCTACATGTACCAAATGCACGCTACACCCGCACGCTAAAAACACGTTTTTAAAAAGGCAACGGAAGCAAGACTGGGTTCGGTTGTACTTTATTTAGCCATTTTACAATGTACTCACGTCATCATCACCCACAAAACCATCAACATCCTCATTATCTGTGTCCGAATTGAACATTTGTCCATCAAAAACGCTGAGTTTAATACGTTCGTCCAGGCGGCCACAATTCATTCCCAAATGGTAGCTAGCGTAACTATTCCAAGGCTGTCTTCCATGCTTCACAGCTGTGTTGATGGCGATCGCCAGGCCACAATTCGTTCACAAATAGTAGCTAGCTAGTAGCTAGTGTAACTAGTATTCCAAGGCTGTCTTCCATGCTTCGCAACTGTGTTGATGCCGATCGCCAGGTCACAATTCGTTCACAAATAGTAGCTAGCTAGTAGCTAGCGTAACTAGTATTCCAAAGCTGTCTTCCATGCTTCGCAACTGTGTTGATGCCGATCGCCAGGCCACAATTCGTTCACAAATAGTAGCTAGCGTAACTAGTATTCCAAGGCTGTCTTCCATGCTTTGCAGCTGTGTTGATGGCGATCGCCAGGCCACAATTCGTTCACAAATAGTAGCTAGCTAGTGTTGATGCCGATCGGCAGGCGACAAGCCATTGGGTGTATTGACAAAATAAAACTACATATCCCAGCAGTCACTGCGCAGTACTTTATCTACGGGAAAATAATAGAGTCGGGGGCTGCTTGCCATAGTTGTCCTATGGACGGATTTATTTTATTTTATCGTGATAACAATTTTAGTATTGGTCCATCTATGAAGCGCACTGGATTATAAGTCGCCCTGTCTATTTTGGAGAAAAATTCAGACTTTTATGTGCGCCTAATAGTCGTGAAAATACGGTACATTGTCTTGCGTTATGGCGTTTTATCCTTGTCATCTTGCAGCTTTGTGCATGTCCAGTCTAATTTGTGCGCATATAAGCTGTACCCTCGATTCAGTAATTTTTTTAGCGACAAATACGGCGAATATGCGAGAAAATACGGTATGTCCTTGAGGCCTGAAAGGCACCGGCGTTTTAGCCCAGAAGGAGGTTTGCGCACTCTATCCTCCATGTTTGTGCACCTCGTCAAGAGCTGTTCCATCAAAAATATCAGCTCTGTTTTAATAACTCAAATAAAAATAACTTACCCATCCTTGTCTTCATAAGAGTCTCTGAGATTGGCACTCACTTCCATATACCTCTACAAAAAGAGAGAAAATTACAAGGAGCCTTATTATTATGTTTTTCAACCCAGTTATTGATAAAAGTTCATATTAACTACAACAAAAAAGAGCCGATTAAGGCATTTAGATCAGGCAACTGCAGCAGCATGAGACAGAGACTGCAACACGAACCCACAACGAAGCACTTGCTTACAAACAACACATGGTAAGAGTTTCATTCGTTCATTTTCCGTGCGGCGTACGTGTTGTATGTAAGTGTTGCGGGGGTTGGCAGAGCGGCTGAATTTGGGCAAAAGGCAGACTAACTGGAGGGGTTGGGTGACCGCGCATATGAAACTGGAGGGGTTGGGTGACCGCGCATATGAAACTGGAGGGGTTGGGTGACCGCACATATGAAACTGGTGGGGTTGGGTCGCTCCAACAAGGTTAAGAACCACTGCTCTAGACACAAATACGTAGCACAATTATAGACAGCGCCGTGATGGCAGTTTTGTTTGGTGGGGTTCGGTCGCTCCAACAAGGTTCAGAACCACTGCTCTAGACAAAAAACATAACACAATTATAGACAGCAGTTTTGTTTGTCTAACAGCCAGGCTTTAAGATGATTGGCAAAGAGGTTCAGAGACGGGAGTTCACGTATGTTAATTGGTATTACCGTATTTACCTGCATTTAAGCCGCATTCTTAAAATTATTGAATTTTACAATTTCTCGCGTATAAGCCACCCCCGAGTCACAATTTCCACCTCCATATTTATGGTTTTAATAAGGAGTACAAATGTGTTACTTTGAAGGGAAAATCTTTTGAAAAATCATCAGACATGGTATTTCTGAGATACTGTATGAATCAAGCATATTACTAGGGTCAATATCATAAGTTAATATGCAAAATATCAAATTATTTAATTTGAAAAAAGAAATAAGTTTACCTTGATGTGATAAATTACAATTTTCTTACCAGAAGTTTAAGATGTTGTGGCGGCCAAATTGCTTCTAATGTCGAAACATCGTGATTTTTTTCGATGGTACATATTACTGCAATAGTTGTTACTTTTGAACAAGAAATAAAAAAATTAAAAAATCAAAGCGGAATTTTGATTTATTTCATAATCACAAATGTACAATCATTTCCTTTCTGTGTTCCGAAAGGGAGGGTGTTGTCTGCATGTAGACAAATTCAAAAAGGAAGTCGGAAAGTAGTGTTCACCAACTCTCTGGGTGCAATAATAGCATACACATTACGCAGGTAACAAAGTTTATATTTTAACGATCGACCGCAAGATCTTCGATCAGTCTTAACTATTGTGATGTGCTGACATGGTAACTACGGTAAAATGGCAGCGCCCTGCGCGAGTGACTGGCATAAGTGAGTTTTTTCACGTTTTAAGCAAGATCCGGTTTATTTTTTCCTTGAATTATATCCATAGACGTCAAAATACATTTTGTTTAGCGTTTTATCTGTTTATCTTTTCTTTATTTTGAAATAAATGACCGTATCGGCCGCATTGTCTTGCGTCATGACGTCACGGTGCATTGCATCATGAGGTCATTGTGTCATGCCGTTGTCAACTTGCTATGTCGTGTTTTTATGAGCATATAAGCCGTACCCTCGATTAAGTCATTTTTATGTTCGACAAAAGCAGCTTATATGCGAGTAAGTACAGTAATTTCCAGGTATGTGCAGTGCGGACAGAGAAGGTGCTTTGGCTGAAAGCACTCTTTTTGAAGAGAACTGAAGTCACCTCTAGAGCCAACCCTTGTTGATGCGTTGGAATTTTTTGTACAAAATCTTGCAGTGGAGGAGGGCCTTTGTGTTGGAAGATTTTGTAAACTAAGGTGGCATCTGCATATTAAACAGTATTGTTCCAGTTCAGGCGTGTGTTTCTTTAATATCTGACAGTGGTGGTGTTTTTGTTTTCTGTCCAATACTTTCAAAGCCTCCTTATAAATGGTTTCAATTGGTTTTAGTGTTGTTTTGCAGGCCGTGACCAACTTCTTAGGCAGCAAGTCATGTGTGATATGATCATTGTGTCAAAATATAATTTTGCTGACTCAGGTGTTAGATTGTTTCTAATGAACCTGAAATTAGACAAATTGAATTTAATTGTATTCAGCATGTTTTTATCTGTCGTTTGAAGGCTAGTTGAGAGTCAAGAGTGATTCCTAGGTATTTAAATTCTTGGACGACATTGATTGTTTATCCTTGGACAAAAATGTTTGTGTCGCTCTTATTTGTCATATGCACATACAGTCTTAGATATGTTTAAATGTACATGAGATTATTCCAGCCAGTTATTCACGCTGGTCATTGCATCTGTGAGTTCCTGTGCAGCATGTTTTTTTGTCTTTAGCGTGGACATATAGGACGGCATCATCGGCATACACTTGGCAGGTGACAGTTGAAGGACAGCAGCTTGGCAGATCATTTTTTAGAGACTGAAGAGCAGTGGGCTTGGCACTGATCCCTGAGGTCCCGTGAGACTGTTATTCCGCAAAGTAGATTTTGTATTTTGTATCCTGACGCACTGTGATCTTACAAATAAGTATGATTCAATACAATTTAGCGTGCTTGGTGAAAAAATTAAAATTAGATAGTTTAGTTTGGTGGTTCATGGTGTCAAATGCCTTTTTGAGATCTATAAAGGCCTTTATTTAGTTTTGATGTTATCTTTTCTAGAAAGAAGCAAACCGCCGTTTCGGTAGAATGATGTTTTCTAAAGCCAAATTGCAACCTGTTCAGGGTGTATGAACTGCTGTTAATGTGTTCCTCAATTTGCTCCGCTACTATCTTTTCCAAAACTTTTGAGATGGCCGGAAGGATGCTTATAGGTCTGTAGTTGTTTGTTAATGCGGGGTTCTCTAATTTGAGGACCGGTGTGATAACTAAGCACTTTCAGGGTTCAGGGAAGAGACTCATTTATGGATTTGTCTACAATAGTGGTTAATGGAGCTATGATAGATTTGTGGTATTTCAGAAATGTTACATCCACGTTAAACGCATCTTTTGCTTTGGAGCTTTTGAGGCAAGATATCACTTTTTAAACTTGTGACTGCAAAACTATGTTAAGATCAAGAATAGGTTCATTAGTGTTTAGTGGTTGTGGTGGGTGATATTCTATTTGAGGGGTGCTAGGTGTCAGTTATTTAATGGAGTCTATAAAGTAATCATTTAAAGTTGTGGCTATGTCCTTTGGGTCACGGATTGTTAGTTCCGTTATTTGTTTGTGCTTTGAAGTGTTTCCTGCCAGTTTTTTAAATATTTTTCCAGATCTCTTTTGTGTTCCCTTTCGCTGTGTTAATTATGTTTATAAAGAAAAGATTTTGCTGTTCGAATTTATTTTATTACTTTGTTTCTTAGAGAAGTAAATGTATGTCTGTCATAATCCTTTTTGTTTTAAGTGATGTTTTGAGAGCATGGTCTTGTTTTTTCATTTATGCCTGTATATCTTCATTTAACCATGGAATATGATTCTTTTAGATGGTTTTGTTTTATTTTTTCTTGTGAATGTCGACGCTGTGTTTTGGATGATGTTCTTGAAAGTATTGCATCAGTCATTAGTAGGGTTATGGTAGAGATAATCATCCCAATTGAGTTTGTTTAACGCCCGTGTCAGATTTGGGATCTACACTAATCATTAAACGCTGTTTTCGGCTGGATTTGACCGAATTTGAGAGCATTTTGAGCCGTTTGGCGAATGGACGTATATGGACGTTTTTTGCCTCCATCGCGACATCATCGCGACATTTTACCGAGGAATTCACTTCCTTGGCTCGGTTCTAGTGTCCAAAGCGCTCCAGTATTTGTATTTAATCATTAAACGCGGTTTTCGGCTGGATTTGACCAAATTTGAGAGCATTTTGAGCCGTTTGGCGAATGGACGTATATGGACGTTTTTTGCCTCCATCGCGACATTTTACCGAGGAATTCACTTCCCTGGGCTCGGTTCTAATGTCCAAAGAGCTCCAGTATTTGTATTTAATCATTAAATGCTGTTTTAGGATGGATTTGACCCGATTGCTGTCATTTTACGGCTCGGTTCTGCTACATCTGCCCACCTAAGAGTGCTTATTCCCGGGCTGCCATGCCCGCCCAAGAGTGCTTATTCCTGGGCTGCCATAGACGGTAGACTAATAAATTGAGAGAGATGAGCGGCAAAGGGAAATGAATCAGATCTTTACTATAATTTGGACAACGCCGGCAGCGGGCCGGATTAAAAATCCTAACGGGCCGTATATGGCCCGCGGGCAGAGTTTGAAAAATTTGTACACACACGATCCGGGGGCGGGGCGAGCGCGCGAATCCCGTTTCGGCGAAACCTCCGTTCGGCCAAACGTTCATTCGGCCGAGTCACATTTGACTTGAGGGAGGAAGCAGTACAGACCCTCAGTTGAGCTTGAAGATGCTCATCAGTAAGTCTGGACCTGTACTTGGACTTATTGAAGGTCAAGGTGGAGAAGATCTTCTCACACAAGTATGTGCTCCCAAAAAGGCACATGGTCAGCTTGAACTTTCGGGAAAGTTCAGGAAAGCTGGGGGTCAACTCTCAAAAATTGCCCAAGCTTGTCTGCTTCTTCACTCACCTCCCTGAACATGGCTTTGAGTGCAGAGTTGCACTGCAGGTCAATGAGCTCCATTTGAAGCTCAGGAGGGGCATCTTGCACATCAAAGGAGAAGGGGTCCGCAAAAATTTGAAATGTGGCTTTGTGTGTCTTGAAGTCTGCAAATCTGTGATCAAATTCCTCCTGTAGCTTCGAAATGGCCTCAACATACTTCTCACCACTGAATGGTGTGCCTGCATCCACGAGAGCCTTGCATGCTGGGAAATGGCAAAGGTTGGTCTGAGAGAGCTAGGCTTTCCATAACACAAGTTTAGTGCAGAACGCTCTCATGTTGTCATAGGCAACACTGACAAGTTCCCCCTGGCCTTGTAGCTTCTTGTTCAGTACATTAAGCTCATGTGTGATATCAACAAGAAAAGCTAAGTCCATGAGCCATTTGGGATCACTTAGCACCGGAACAGCAACCCCGTCTATCTACATGAAGTCTTTTACTTCTGCTCTCAACTCAAAAAATCTCTTCAACACGTTTCCCCTGCTGAGCCAACGTACCTCAGTGAAGTAGAGCACATCCCCATATTCTGACTCCATTTCCTCTAAAAAAGCACGGAACCTTCTGTGCTTTAAGCTCCTGGATCTGATTTGGTTGATGCATTTCACAACGACAGACATCACATTGTCAAACTTCAGGCATCTGCTGCAAAGGGCCTGCTGATGGATAATGCAGTGCAGAGCTATGGAGTCATTGATGGGGCTTCATCGGTTGTTATTCCAACAAAGCTCTTCCATGTCAAACCGGCATTCTCAATGGCATCACACAGCTGGTGAAATATTTCCTTAGCGGTGGTCTAGCCATGCATTGGAATTACTGTGAGCAACTCCTCCATCACTTCAAAATTGGCATCAACACCACGGACATATATTGCTAGCTGGGCAGTGTCTGTGATGTCTGTGGTCTCATCAAGAGCTACTGAATATACACTGAAACATTGTGCTCTCACACAGTTGATCATAAATGTCACTTGACAGGTCAGAAATGCGCTCTGCCACGGTGTTGGCAGAAAGGCTGATGTGGTTGAACTGACTTTTCTTTTCTGGACAGACAATATGTGCAGCCTGTAATATGCACTTTTTGATAAATTCACCTGCTGTGAATGGCTTTCCTGCTTTAGCAATCAACTCACAAACGGCGTAGCTAGCTTCGACTGCTGCATTACTGTCTTTGGTAGCCTTCTTGAAGAAATCCTGTTGCCTCAGAAGACGTGTATTAAGACTGGCAACCTGGTTGGCTCTCTCATCTCCCTGGTATTTTTCGTACTCCTCAGCATGTTTCGTAGTATACTGACGTTTCAAATTGTATTCCTTGTGCACCGCAACCTTTTCGTGCAAATGAGACACGTCAGGGTGCCCCTGTGCTCAACAAAGAAATATTGCACTCCCCACTTTATTTGAAACTGTCTGTGCTCATCACCGACCGACTTTTCTCTTCATGGCAGGCTTTGAAAGAGACATCTCTGGGGCTATGCGTTTCCACTTGGAATGAGTCTCGGGTTGAACCTTAACTTTCAGTCACGCGGGTCTGTGGCGCATGCGCACTTTCGCTCTCCGATCGTATTGGAATACGGCAGTTCTCCAAATTTCTCAAGTGTCATGTTAACGCACTTACTGTTAAGTTTCAGTTTCACTTGCAGAGATGGCTACAGACACAGACAGGCTGGATCACGGATCATAGCGCCTCATTCAGTTCTATGCTGAGAGCAGCGGAGGACTGTGCGCGCCGAGCGGAGTGATCGGCTTCACGGCTTCTCCTCCGCCCAGCTGATTGGAGGAATGAATGAGTGAGTGAGGCACTGGACAGCCCGGCCGATGTCCCGCCCTCCAGAGCCGTATACCTCACCGTGATTGGTCCATTCAGCTCCGAACACAACAAGTGTCATTCATATCAATCTTGCGGGCCGCACGGACATTAATCTTTCATATTAAGACGGGGGCCACAAATTATCGTCCCGGGGGCCGCAGTTGGCCCGCGGGCAACGAGTTCGAGACCCCTGGTCTAAATGCTACGGAAAATTTCTGCAAGAGTGGATTACCCAATTCAACGGTGTGATACAACCAGCAAAGGATAGTCAGTATTCTCATTGTAAGGTTTGTGATCGGGATATAAAAGTTGCAGCATCAGGTGAGACTCTTACTGCTTTGCTGCAATGCAAAATGAACATGAAGGAATGTTGCTTTTTTTAAGCCAGATGAAGAACATTTGAATTTGGCAAGGAAGGCAGTTTCAGAGTACAATACTAATTATGTATAATAGTTCTTTTCAAACATACACATTCTATTATTTCATGATTACATTATTGATTTATTAGTGTATTTTGTGTGTCACAAGTATATTTAAATGGTCTTTCTTTTTGGTGCTGATTCACATAAGGATACTAGAGTCCGTATAAGGATTTTTGTAGCCAGTCATACAAATTTATGTGGTCTTAGGTTGACAGGTATGTTTATCCTAACAATTTACTCGCCTGAGAGACGGACAGTTTGAATAACTTTGGGGATTGCATATATTATTATATTGTTTGCTCAGAAGTGGTTTTTCCTTTCCTGGGCCAAATGAAAAAGTGCTTAACTTGTTAAAGTGCAGCGTCTCTTACTTGTGACAATGAACGTACATATAAAAAAATATTTGAAACAACTTACATCCAACATGGCTCTTGTCCTATGATCAGAGTTTATTTGTTCTCTCAACTGTGGAGAAAGAATATCAGCACTCAAAAAAGCATCATACCATCAATTTTATTGTGTCTGATTTTGTTAGCTAGAATGTTAACTGTAGCATAATGTGGTAAACTTACCGTCGATTTCTTATGCAATACTTCTTTAGTTTTGGCATCCATTAGCCTCTCCTTTTCCTCGTGATAGCGACGTTGCTGCTCTAGAATTGTCTCCATTTTCACACAGTAGTATAGGAACTCTGGACCGGGAAAAGATGAGATATGAACACAAAGCAAGCTACCATATGTAACGCGGTTGTCGCTCGGACCCGTTCCTGTTTGAGTTGATCGCATTGGTGAATGCATTAATAGAGTATCGCCATCTACTGGGCTGGAGTGTCGACAGTAAGAAGTCGGTGAGAGAGGCAAGAGATGTCTCGCAATTTATATACGTAGTCATTTTAATGATTTGAATCTGAGGCGGCAGAGTAGATGTGTGGTTGCCACGTCTGCCCAGAGTTCTGAGATCAAAGATTAAATGCCCGGTGGTTTCTGACAATTTGGTGGACTGGTCATCAATCACACTGGGCAATGCCCAGTAAACCAACAGGGACTTCCCGGCCACGGCCTATGGTATTAGTTCAATGAATATATGCTCTGATCACCACTTACCCCGATCCCCCCAAACAAATGAAAATGGAAATTAATACTGTTGAAGGAAGAGAGCTCTATCTTCATTCTCGGGTTCCATTAATTTTGGTTGTGGGCGGTGTTGGTTGTCCAAATACAGGCTGGAGGCGATGAACAGTGAAGCTTTTATTACAGAATATTCCAGGTACAGGTTAACTACAGGCAAAGGCTGTCGTTCACAAATGCGCGCCGACAGACAAGTTACAATTATCTTTATTCTCTCAAGAGTGTGGTATCGAGACTCTGCTTAGGTTGGGAGTTTCTACTAAAACAGTACGCTATTGTTGGGAACCGGCAGAAACACTGACGACAATATTTCAATTTGTTCAAGGGGAAATCTAGTTAGAGATGAAACTCCTATATTGTTATCTTCTCTCAAGGATATACTGGCTTTGAGAACAAGGCTCTATTTAGGAAATTAGGGAGTTCATGTTATCTACTCTGAAGGATATACTGGCTTGCAGAACAGGGGTCTATTTAGGAAATTAGGGAGTTCATGCAGTCATGACAAGCTATGGGCAAGATACACATTTTAATTTTGACGTACTTCAATACTTACCCTACAAAACTGTCAAAGTTAGGGAAATACAGAGAATAGAATCTGCACGATAAGCTGACAAGAGCAGAGTACAGTGATTCATTCTTCCATATTTGGCGTCAGGACAACGTACAGACAACAGCCGTAGCCGATAGCTAATGGATGTGCGGCAATGATATATTGTGGAATGTTCTTCCGCCGCGCTGGATTGGGCTGTGCACCTTGGTAAGGATGAAAATGTCCGTTAAAGTAATGTATAAGGAGCGGCTGAACTTCTCAACACCACAAGTGAGAATAGGTTTAGGAAATCATATGTTCCTGGATCTTGCCTTTATTTAGACTCATTAGGACAACCAATGGGTATCCTGATGAGTTCAAAGTTAGAAGTGAAATTAAGTCAGGGTTAGAGTCCATACTCCTTAGGATTGCTCCGAATAAAAATACAGAGTGGATCAATTATGTATATTAAAATTAGCAGCGTTTCATTAACTATTCAGATGAAGCTGTCAGTGCGCTCGGTGAACAGTTGCATGAAACATCTAGGATGACGGTGCAGAATCATCAGACAAAACAAGGTAAAACAACACGGTCTACGCATCAATAAAAGCCAACAATGGCTATGAGCAGTTTCACTGAGCCGACGTGTGAGTGTATAAGAGTTTGTATGTACGTGAGTTGTCCCCTTAGGAAGGTACGTCCGTCAGGGTCTTAACAAGTTCTCCAACAAAAAACAATAAAAGTCCTGGAAATTTGGAGCTTTTCTTTAGCCTAATAATTAATAGGGCATTAAGTATGACTAAATAATAATTCAGTTTGTATTTAGGGAATTTGAGCAACGATTTAAATGGTAATTATCAATAACCTTCCGGGCGACCAAAAGACCAGCGACCAAAGATCGGCGACCAAAAGACCAGCGACCAAAGATCGGCGACCAAAAGACCGGCGACCAAAAGACCGGCGACCAATCGACCGTGTACCTTGGAGATCAATGTTGTACTTACATTCCAAAGAATACCACTAGGGGAGTAACATTTACTGAAGCGATGGCTAGAATTAATGAGTTTTGCGAGAAAGTAAATGACAATAATGGGCGTGGCGTGTGGTCCTTCGATTGGCTAAACTCAAAACTGGGGTATTGGGGTGCTAATTTGGCAAGGATGGGAATGATTGTGTTAATTGTTCTGACGATTGTATGCCTTTTGCTTTGTTGTGATACCCATTCTGAAGAAAATGCTAATGAAAACTATTGCAAAGCAGATGACTCCAGTTGCGGTTACCAAGGTGGCAGCGGCACAGCTGGCGCAACTAGTATACGAGCAACCTGATCTGTTTCCAAATAGAGATGACTTGGAGGATGGGGACAGCGATTTATAATCTTGAGGTGTGACGATACTGACATCAAAATGATTTGCACCTGTGACTATTTACTACTAAGATTGCTGAGTGGGATGAGCAAGCAGATATTACTCGACACGTAGTAACCAACCGCTACATACAGTGGGGAAAATAAGTATTTAGTCAACCCCCAATTGTGCAAGTTCCCCTACTTGAAAAGGTTAGCGAGGCCTGTAATTGTCAACATGAGTAAACCTCAACCGTGAGAGAGACAGAATGTGGGGGGAAAAACAGAAAATCAAATTGTTTGATTTTTAAAGAATGTATTTCCAAATTAGAGTGGAAAATAAGTATTTGGTCACCTACAAACAAGCAAGATTTCTGGCTGTCAAAGAGGTCTAACTTCTTCTAACAAGGTCTCTACTCGTTACCTATATTAATTGAATCTGTTTTAACTCATTATCGGTATAAAAGACACCTGTACACAACCTCAGTCTCTCACACTCCAAACTCCACTATGGCCATCTTATAGGCGAGCAGTACTGCTCGGCCAAGGACCACGAGGAGTCGGCTCCCAACACTGGCCTTTCAAATGAGTGGTGCCTGCTCTTGTTTAGGAAGTGTTCCAAACTCTTTGAAGCTCCTGAACCCGGAAGTAATATCGTATAACCGGCTCCCATGGGGCTATGGGGAAACTGCACGGCTCAGGACATGTTTAGACTCGAAACTCTCTTTCCACATGGTTCTGCCCCTTAAACGTCTCTAGCGTTTTAAATTGGATATCTATAAACTCACCGCTCTCCCCTTTTTGAAAAGATTTTTGACGATCTACCTGCGCATTGGATCGTCCATTTGTAGTACGTTGTGCGGTTAGTGTTTAACATACATTTGAGGAAGACAGAAGTCGAAATATGGAATCTCTTCGAGTACTTGAGCTTTATAGTGGAATAGGTGGGATGCATTATGCCTTAAAAAGTAAGTATCTGTTGTTGTTTTGTATTGTTGTTTATTTCATAGTACGTCACCGCCGAAGTACTGCGGTGCGCTTTTACTGCGGTCAAGTCAGCCGCACTTCGTTTTCGGTTGCCCTCGTCGGTTAGATTTTATAGCAAAGAGGCAGGCAATGACGGGCGCGCGCATGAAAGGAGAAAAAAACGACGACGTCACCGCTGAATCCCACTCGAGCGCTTCGGGCAGTGGATTAAACTCCCTATCATTCGAATTGCAATTTAATTATTTTTTTTGAGGGGAACTCTTCCCCTCAATTGTTGTTGCACCTACTAATAAATGGTCATTGTTAGGTGCACCTCTCCACAAAGATTCAATGCAAGAGTTCCTTGATGCACGACTCAATGATTTGAAGCGTTTAACCTCAAATCTTTGCCAAATTGACAATCATCAGGCCATGTTCATCCTACGCAATTGTCTCTTCATTCCCAAACTTCAATACTTGATGAGAAGCTCCCCGACATTTCGCAACATGAATTGTTTACAGAGTTTCGACCATGTCATAAAAGATTGTTTATCCTCGTTGCTGAATGTTGACTTTTCACAGTCCGCATGGAATCAGTCGAAACTCCCAATTCGTCACGGTGGCATTGGTATCCGTTCCCTTGTTGACTTGTCCCTCCCCTCTTTTCTGTCATCATTCTATTCTACAGTTGAGTTAGACATTGATGGCGCACTAAATGCCTGGAATGAATGTCATTCTTCAACTCCAATACATCTCGGAGTTCAGAAAGAGTGGGACGAAATCAATTGCCTGAGGATGAAAGGCAATTTGATCGATTCCTCGAATCAGTGGGACCGCAGTCGAATATTATCAGCGTCGACGTTTCCCTCCGGGACTTGGTTGAATGCTTTGCCAAGTGTGACTTTGGGCAATAAGCTCTCCCCCGATGAGCTTCGCATCTCGATTGCTCATCGTCTTGGTGTCAAAGTTTGCGACCCGATTCCGTGTAAGTGTGGTCATTCAATAGATAGCCGAGCTCTCCACCCCTTGTCCTGCCGTGTCCAAGCTGGTCGTTTCCCTCGTCACTCCAACATCAACGACATCGTTAAACGCGCACTATGTCAAGCTGGTGTTCCTTCAATCCTCGAGCCAAGTGGCCTGGTGCGTGCAGACGAGCGAAGGCCTGACGGCTTGTCGATCTTTCCATGGAAGATGGGAAAGTGTTTGACGTGGGATGTGACAGTTGTTGATACCTTTTCTCAATCATCAATTGCTTCATCTGCAATAAAAGCGTGCTCAGCTGCGAACAAGGCAGAGTCAATGAAGGCTGTCAAGTATGCACCGCTTGTCGATAGATACTTGTTCCAGCCCATAGCCTTCGAAACTTCAGGTGTATGTGGGGACTCCACTTTGAAGTTTCTGTTAGAAGTAGGTTCCCGGCTCGTGGCTGTTTCAAACGAGCCACGCGAGTGTCAATGGCTGTTACAGCGCATTTCTCTTGCAGTGTGCCGCGGCAATGCATACAGTGTCCTCGACTGTGTGAGGAAGGTGTGAAATTATTTTTTTTCCCACGACAACGCACTCGTAAACAGAACATTTTTTTTAAATTAACTTGGATTAATATATACAGACACACTCAAACATACGTTTAATGTAACTTTACACAAAACTGAATTCTAATTTTGTTTTAATCTTTTTTTTTTTACTTCGTTCTGGCCGGGTTAGTTGTTTGCCATGCCTCCACCCTCACGTTCGCTATCGATGGGCTGTTTGCTGTTGTACTACGTATTCCCTTCAAAATATTCCGGAAATGATGCACACACATATCCTTACAATAGGATAACGCACGGCCACTTGCCAACGAGAAGTAGTCTTGTAGTATTAGCGATCGCTCCGCTGTTTTATGCAAGATATGTACGTAATATTTTTGGCGTTTTATCTGTTTATCTTTTCTCTATTTCGAAATAAATGACCGTATTGCTGCATTGTCTTGCGACATGACATCACGTTGCCATGGCGTCATGACGCCACTGTGCCATTGCATCATGATGTCATCGTGTCACGGCGTCGTCAACTTGCAGTTTCGTGCATGTCGTGTTTTTATGCGCATATAAGCCGTACCCTCGATTCAGTCATTTTTTGTCAGACAAAAGTGGCTTGTATGCGAGTAAATACGGTAAGTTTTATTAAGACTGACTAAACCACCAGCCTTTTGTTTTGAAACAAATCCTATCATTTCTGGGGTTGTTCTAAAGCACATGTCTCAAACCGATTCCACCGAGGGCCACAGTGGGTCCTGGTCTTTGTTCCACCCGATCCAGTGCCGACATTTTAACCAATCAGGTGTCTTCTAAAATAAGTAGCACCTGACTTTAATTAACTGATTACACTTGCAAAAGGTATCCTCTTGTTGAGTTGGAATGAAAACCTGGACCCACTGCGGCCCTTTGAGGACCGGTTTGACACCCCTGTTCTAAAGGAAGTAGGTGTGCACAGCACTGGTAAATTTTATCAATATGCCTGCTCGGGTTAAGCGCAAAATGGATGGCATTTTGGATTAAACTTCTATTAACAAACCCATACACTGGCAGAAGTTTATTGGTTCGTATTCGACGAAATATCTCATGTTGAAGCTGTCTCCAAAAGGACTGACATTTGCACATTGCACAACATGCATGTGCGACTTCAGCGTGACACATGGTGGAATTACTGACTGTAAAACGCACGTAGAAAGACCCAAACACAATGATAAAATTATTTTCATTATGCTGTACTATTTCAATAGTTTGCAAATACAAAATTTCCATTAATGTAAAAACATGATAATAACAGTTTGATTTAAAGTGTCCTACATTTTTTTTTTTACATTTTATATCGATTTTGTGTAAATCACACTCACTCCAGAAGAACTCCGGAAATGGGACAAGGTACTCCTGAAATGGGGTCGACAGAGGCTGGCAGCTCTGAAAAGGTGTACAATGAACAGGAGGTAATCTACCATCACTTGTGCTGATTTAGGCTCAATAGGTCAAATGACCTGGGAGCTACTGAAGAAATCAGGTGCCAATAACAGTAATAAATTAATAATTAATATAGTGTGCTGTTGAAGAACTAAAGGGTGTTCAATAAACAGAAGGTAATCTGCTGATTTAGGCTCAATAGGTCAAATCACCTGGGAGATAATGAAGAAATTAGGTGATAGGTTCACCAATAGGCATTCCCAAATACAGGCACAAATAAAGAAGAAAGACAAATTTCTGGGTTTTTCTTGCAAGAAGAAATCAAACCGTTCAGGTCTAGACCCAGGTTCGTTCTGGCGTCATACGCTTCTTTTCCTTGTTGGGACTTGCATGGACTTCAAGGACTCTAGTTACAATGGACGTCTCAACTCTCAAGGGAGGGGTGGGAAACAGAAGTGAGACGTCAAATATTCAAAACAACTTAAGGTCATGTGCAGCTAAAGGATCTTCTCCACATTCCAGCAGTCCAAGTGGATTCGGCTTCCCTTTTGTTTAGTCTAATTAAGGAGTAAAGCATTTACTTCGTTGCAAGCAGTTTAGATGTAGTAAGCGAAGCACTTTCTTCATTGCAAGCAGATATAAAATAATGAAAGACTAATAACCCTAACATTAGGTGCTAATAACAGTAATGACTTAATAATTAAATGGTGTGTGGTTGAAAAACTAAAATGTGTTCGATAAACAGAAGGTAATCTACGATCATTTATGTTGATTTGGGCTCAATGGGTCAAATGGCCTGAGAGATACTGAAAAATTGTGTTAATAATAAATAATAATAATAATAAATTAATAATTAATAAAAGGTGTGTGTGTGGTTAAAAAACTAAAATGTGTTCGATAAACAGAAGGTAATCCATTATATTTTCTGTAAATTTGGACTCAATACTTAAAATGGCTTGGGGGGGCTGTAGAACAAAATAGGTGCCTAATAACAGGAATAAATTAATAATTAATAAATGCAATATGTCGTTGAAAAAAATCAGTGTTCGATAATCATAAGGTAATCAATTATCTTCTGTAAATTTGGTGTTAATACGCCAAAAGACTTGTTAGCTGTTGAAAAAAAATAGGTGTTAATAGCAGTAATAAATTAAAACTAATAAATTGTGTGTTTTTGAAAAACTAAGAGGTGTTCGAAATAACGAAACGTAATTACATATATTTGCTGTAAATTTGGTGTCAATACCTCAAAAGACTTGAATTGAATTGATTGCTTCTGTAGATTTTTTTGTACACAATGTGATAGTCGTATGCTGCCAGTATTATTGCCCATCTCTGAATGGGTGCAGCTGCCAGTATAGGAAGACTCTTATGTTAAACAAAAAGTGTCAGCAGGGGGCGGTGGTCAGTTGCAAGAGTGAAATGTCTCCTCCACAAATACTGATGGAACTTTTTGACCCCATAGATGAGCCCCAAAGCCTCCTTCTCAATTTGTGAATATTTTTTTCCTGCTGGGGACAGCGTGCGTGAAGCGTAGGCTATGGGCCTCTCCTCCCCATTTGGCATAGTGTGTTGAATGACTGCCCCTATGCTATTTGAAGAGGCATCACATGCTAATGTGAGTGGTAGGGTTGAATCGTAATATGCCAATACCTGATCACTTGTTAAAAGTCTTTTGCACTTCACAAATGCTGCCTGCTCTTTAGCAGTCCATTCCCAGTTAACACTTTCTCTAAGTAACATGTGCAGAGGAGCAAGCACTGTGCTTTGCATCGGAACAAATTTGCCATAATAGTTAACAAGTCCCCAAAACACTTGTAACTCTTTTACATTAGTTGGAGCTGGTGCTTCCTGTATGGCTCTGACCTTTTTTTGCTGGGCGGATGCCATGCTGGTGCAAAACATGTCCCAGATATTCAATTTGTTCCTTGTCAAATTCACACTGAGCGTTTTACTCGCAGACCGTTTTCTTGCAGACGTTTCAGCACATTTTCCAAGTTGCAGTTGTGTTCCTCTTTGCAGCGCCCGTTGATGAGCAAATCATCCAAGTAGACGACTACTGGTAAATCTTTCATGATATTCTCCATAACGCGTTGGAAAATGGAGGGGGCAGAGCAGGGCATTGATGCATCTCTCTTTAGTACTGGCACTGTTGGTGCTGCCCACTCACTGTGCTTCACTGGTGAAATTATGTTTGCATTTTCCAGTCTCTTTAGCTCATTTTCCACCTTTTTTTTCATGGCAAACGGAAGTGGTCGGTGTTTGCAAAACCTTGGAGAAATCTCCCTCTTCACCGCAATAGCGGCTTTAATGTCCTTGAGTGTGCCCAGCTCATCCTTGAACACTTCACTGTATTTGTCCAAAATGTCTTTAACAGTTTGCTTTGTCACATTCACATACTTGATGCATTTCCAGTTCAGCTTTAACTGTCTGAGCCAGTTTCTTCCACAGAGGGATGCTCCTTTCCCTTCACAACTAACAGTGACATTTCCACTTCTTGATCCTCATATTTTACTTTGGCCATGAACTGTCCCAAAACCTGAATGCTCCCCCCATTGTAAGCTTTAAGCTTCACCTTTGCGGGCTGTAAAGGCAAATGTGCAAACATTTTGCTATAGGTTGCTGGTGAAATGACACTTCTTGCTGCTCCGGTGTCTATTTCCATGTCAAGAGACACCCCATCAATAGTGAATGTGGTCCTGTATAGCTCATCATTATCACTACTGACTGTCATGATGGCAAACTCTTCTTGTTCTGCCTCTACATTTGCAGTCAAATATTTTGTGTCTTTGCTCTGAAACTTCCTGCTCGGAGGTGGATGTTGGGATATCTGTGTTTTTGTGCGACATGCTTTCCTCAGGTGTCCTATTTTCCCACAGTTGTGACACTTTGATTCTTTGAAACAACGTTCATTGGCATTGTGATTTTTGCCCTTACATCTGTAACATGCTTTAGTTTTGTCTGTCTTTACCTTGTGAATTGCTCCCGTACCGACAAGTTCACCATCAGCTCCTCTTAGCTGTCGTCTGTCTTGGTCAGCAGTCTCCATATTGAGTGCAATTTCAAAAGCTTCAGCAAATGTGAGTCCATCCTCAGAAAGCAATCTTTGGCACATTTCATTTTTGATTCCACTCACGAACCTGTCTCGCAGTGCCGATCCAAATTCGCGCCAAACTCACAATTTGCTGCTTGTTGCTTTAGTTCTGCTACATACTGTGCCACAGTTTGATTCGTCTTTTGATTACATTTGTTAAAACGGAATCTTTCTGCGACCAATATTGGCTTTGGCTCAACATTTTCCTTAAATCCTCACATTGTCATCGAAAGATTTATCTTTGGGCTTCTCCGGTTGGACCAAGTACCTCAAAAGTCCGTATGTGGTAGCTCCCATTACGCTTAGCAACACGGCTATATACTTCTCTGGGTCGATGTCGTTAGCATCAAGGAACTGCTCCAACCGCTCGATATATGCGGTCCACGGCGCATTTTCAGGCATATATTCATCAACCTTGCCGATTTGGGCCATTGTACTCACTAGTACAATGTACTAGTACCAGTAGTGTCTCTTTTGTCTTTTTCCCTCCGCAATTTATCCTCGTCGCCAGTTGTACTGTATTGAAGAAGAGAGCCAGGACACAGTCATCCGTTTAACGTCTTTTACTTTGAACGAAGAATGCAACAATGCGGACACCCAAGTACGCATGCGCCACCGTGCAACAGGTGGACTGAACGAACTTATTCCTAATAGGTTGGAATACACCACAATTGGCATTACACAAGCAGAGCTGCCAACCTCCGTCGACCCCATTTCAGGAGTATCCTTGTCCCATTTCCGGAGTTTAGCCGCAGTGAATGCGATTCACGCAAAATCGATATGCGCTGAAGTCGCACAAGATAAATCATTCGTCAGAACTTGTAACTCGGATGATTCAAAATGCACTCTTCGGGTTAACAGTGCAGTTGAATCAAGATGGTGGAAGCCGTAGCGATGGTGTGAATTTTGAGGCATTTAAAATGGAAATTTGGTACTTTTCTGAAATGGTTGCTTAAAAAAAATGTACCATGTATCTTTCGATGGTTCATATTACTCCAATTGCTGTCACTTTCGAACAAGAAATACAATGAAAAAAAATCAATATTAGTGAGTTAGCTTAGCGTTGCGATGTTCTTTGATAGCTGTGGGACACCCCATCTACCCAGATACTCCGGTCAGAGAGTGAGACGAAGGCACAGATGATTCTTCAGCTTATTTTATATCAAATCCAAGTAATTGACAATGTAGGGCAGGGGTCTCAAACTTGCGGCCCGCGGGCCAACTGCGGCCCGCGGGACGATAATTTGCGGCCCCCGTCTTAATATGAAAGATCGATTTATTTATTTTTAATTTTTTTTTTTTTTTTTTTTTTTTTTTTTTTTTTTTTTTTTTTTTTTTTTTTTTTTTTTACCCCTTTCCCCATGATGGCGCCGTTTAAGTGGCAGCCAGCGGCAGTAGCTCTGTCCACTCATGTTTTTCTTGTTTTACAGCATGTTTTACATGAAAAATTAGAGGGAACATTGACATGCACCTGCTTGTGGCAGGTGTGATACTGGTGTGCCGATAGCGAGCAATGATGATGTCGTGACCGGATGATTCGCCTAAAGACGTTTCGCCGACGGACGTTTGACAGACGGACAGGTCGTACTAGTATTTGTTAGTTTAATGATTAAATACAAATACTAGTATTTGTATTTAATCATTAAATGCTGTTTTCAGCTGGATTTGACCGAATTTGAGAGCATTTTGAGCCGTTTGGCGAATGGACGTCTATAGACGTTTTTTTGCCTCCATCGCGATATCATCCAGTATTTGTATTTAATCATTAAATGCTGTTTTAGGATGGATTTGACCCGATTGCTGTCATTTTACGGCTCGGTTCTGCTACATCTGCCTGCCCAAGAGTGCTTATTCCCGGACTGCCATTGATGGTAGACGAACATTGATTTTTACTATAATTTGGACAACACCGGCGGCGGGCCGGATTAAAAATCCTAACGGGCCGTATATGGCCCGCGGGCCGAGGTTGAAAAACTTGTACACACACGATCCGGCGGGGCGAGCGTTCGAATCCCGTTTCGGCAAAACCTCCGTTCGGCCGAATGAACGTTCGGTGGAACGTCCATTCGGCGACCTGCCCGTCTGTCAAACGTCCGTCGGCGAAACGTCTTTAGGCGAATCATCCGAGGACCGATGATGTCGCTCACACTGGTACTCAGTGCGCTCAGGGAGGTTGTCTTTCTGCTCAGACCAACAAAAAATTAGAGGGAACTTTGGTTCGGAGCTGAATGAACCAATCACGGTGAGGTATACGGCTCTGGAGGGCGGGACATTGGCCGGGCTGTCCAGTGCCTCGCTCACTCACTCATTCATTCCTCCAAATCAGCTGGGCGGAGGAGAAGCCGTGAGGCTGATCACTCCGCTCGGCGCGCACACTCCTCCGCTGCTCTCAGCATAGAACTGAATGTTTTATCAGTGCTTTTCTTGTGGAAATCCTGATGCGGCCCAGTCTCACCCAGACTCGGCGTCTAGCGGCCCCCAGGTAAATTGAGTTCGAGACCCCTGATGTAGGGCATTCCTCTTGGACAACACATTCCAGTCAACTTTGATGAACACTGAATCAAACTCTGTTGGAAACGTTTGCGGTGCTCTCTACTAAAGACTACAACTCAAACTACAACTATAGGACCCCAAGCTGTCCGCCCTAGGTGCCTGATCCAAAACACGGATATAACCTGCCTTTTAATGAAAACAACGGAAAACATAGGACATATATAACAATCAAAGTGGAATTTTGTTTTATTTCAAAATCAAGGCTACACGCATCTGGCCAGTCAAAGCACATTGAACTAGATTTATACGTCAGCGCCCTAGGTAAGATGGATGTGCCCCGAGCGAGCAGTGACGGAAACGTGAGGTTTTTTTTACGTTTTATACAAGATATGTACGTTTTTTTCTTGAATTTCATTCATAGACGTCAAAATAAATTTTATTTAGCGTTTTATCTCTTTATCTTTTCTCTATTTTGAAATAAATGAAAGCATCAGCCGAATTTGTGATGTCACGCATCGATGCAACGGCGCCATCTTGAAGTGACATCATCGTGTCGCATCGACGTCAATTTGTATTTTTTTTGCATGTCGTGTATTTATGCGCATAAAGCCGTACCCTCGATCCAGTCATCATTTTTTTTGTCGGACAAAAGCGGCTTGTATGCGAGTAAATACGGTAAATAATTTTATGATCATTTTCTCTCTTTTCTGTTTCTCACATCTTACGTACAAAATTTGGACATGGGTTTAGTTGGTAGATGTGTGCGGACTGTGGAACGAATGAGAGAATTTACATATACAGTGGGGCAAATAAGTATTTAGTCAACCACCAATTGTTATCCTAAGATTAGAGAGGCCTGTAATTGTCAACATGGGTAAACCTCAACAATGAGAGACAGAATGTGGAAAAAAAACAGAAAATTGATTTTTAAAGAATTTATTTGCAAATCATGTTGGAAAATAAGTACAGTGGTACCTCGACATAAGATCGTAATCCGTTCCGAGACTGAGCTCGTATGACGAGGTTCTCGTAACTCGAGCGGACGTTTCCCATTGAAATGAATGGAAAAAAAAATAATTCGTTACAGCCCTCTGAAAAATTCCAAAAACAGGATATTGGATTGGAAAAAATGTTTTATTTCTTCTAATTCCCCATCTATTAACAAAGTAACACATAACTAGTGGTTTAATAGAAATAAAATGTGTTTAATCTAACTAAAATTGGGCGGATTTCGCCGAGGGGAGAAGGGCACAAAAGGGGCGGGGGCTTCGGGTTTTTTTTCCCACACAATGCACTCGTAAACGGAACAAACACTCCACCCTCGCGTTCGCTATCGATGGGCTGTTTGCTGTTGTACTATTCCCTTCAAAATATTCCGAAAATGATGCACACAAATGTCCTCACAATTGGATAACGCACGACCACTTGCCAACGAGCAGCAGTCTTTTATCAGCGATCGCTCCGCTGCTCATGGGAGCTTCGGGGGCGCTGGCTAGCGGCGCCCTTTTAGCTTGTAGCATCTGTGTTCGCATCCCCTCGAACGGCGCCTATGATAGAGTTGCTACCGTGGATGCTATTGCGGGGAGTTGCGAGCCAGTGCCCCTGATGTTCTTATGAGCAGCCAACGAGCAGCAGTCTTTTATCAGCGATCGCTCCGCTGCTCATGGGAGCTTCGGGGGCGCTGGTTAGCGGCTCCCTTTTAGCTTGGAGCATCTGTGTTCGCATCCCCTCGAACAGCGCCTATGATAGAGTTGCTACCGTGGATGCTATTGCGGGGAGTTGCAAGCCAGTGCCCCTGATGTTCTTATGAGCAGCGAACGAGAAGTAAAATAATACTCCTCGTATTAGATAAAAATAACAGGAAATGCAGAAGCTGAGCTTACCCACGTATTGATTGTGGGTTAAGTTTTATTCTGAGAAAGAGTGCCATTGCCTGTCGGCGTTGTGTGCACGAGTATACTTCATTACCCAGAAAGCCCTCTTTTCCCCGCGCATGCGCGTTGTGCGTTTCCTGGTCTGAATAACTCATTCGGTGCTCGTAAATATTGTTATACACGAAAGATATGCAAAAAAGACAGTGCCATGGCCACCTGGCTTGGTCGCATCACGAAATTTTGATCGCATGACGGGCGAATTATTCGATCGAAATTTCCGTCGTAAGACGAGAATATTGTAAGACGAGAATATTGTATGACGAGCGGTCGTGTGACAAGGTACCACTGTATTTGGTCAATACCAAAACTTCCTCTCAATACTTTTATGTACCCTTTGTTGGCATTAACGGAGGCCAAACACTTTTCTGTAACTCTTCACAAACTTTTTACACTCTCTTGCTGGTATTTTTGGCCCATTCCGACTTGCAGATCTCCTATAGAACAGTGATGTTTTGGGACTGTCTTTGGGCAACATGGACTTTCAACTCCTTCCACAGATTTTTTATGGGGTTGATATCTGGAGACTGGCAAGGCAACTCCAGGACCTTGAAATGCTTCTTACGAAGCCACTCCTTTGTTGCCCTGGCTGTGTTTGGGATCATTGTCTTGCTGAAAGACCCAGCCATGTCTCATCTTCAATGTCCTTGGTGATGGAAGGAGATTTTCACTCAAAATCTCTCGATACATCTCTCCTCATTCATTCTTTCCTTTACACAGATCAGTTGTCCTGGTCCCTTTGCAGAAAAACAGACCCAAAGCATGATGTTTCCACCCCCATGCTTCACATTGGGTATGGTGTCCTTTGGAGGCAATTCAGTATTCTTTCTCCTCCAAACGCGAGAACCTGTGTTTCTACCAAAAAGTTCTATTTTGGTTACATTTGACCATAACATATTCTCCCAGTCCTTTTTTGGATCATCCAAATGCTTTCTAGCGAACCGCAGACAGGCCTGGATGTTTACTGGCTTCAGCAGGGCGACACGTCTGGCAGTGCAGGATTTCAGTCCCTGGCGGCGCATTGTGTTACTGATAGTAGCCTTTGTTACTTTGGTCCCAGCTCTCTGTAGGTCATTCACTAGGTCCCCCGTGTGGTTCTGGGATTTTTGCTCACCGCTCTTGTTATTATTTTGACGCCACGGGGTGAGAGCTTGCATGGAGCCCCAGATCGAGGGAGATTATCAGTGGTTTTATGTCTTCCATTTTCTAATAATTGCTCCCACAGTTGATTTCTTTACACCAAGCGTTTTCCCTATTGCAGATTCAGTCTTCCCAGCCTGGTGATGGTCTACAATTTTGTCTCTGGTCTCCTGCGACAGTTCTTTGGTCTATGCCATAGTGGAGTTTGGAGTGTGAGAGACTGAGGTTGTTGACAGGTGTCTTTTATACCGATAATGATTTAAATCAGATGCTATTAATACAGGTAACGATTGGAGAACTCGTTAGAAGTTAGACCTTTTTGATAGCCAGAAATCTTGCTTGTTTGTAGGTGACCAAATACTTATTTATCCACTCTAATTTGGAAATAATTTCTTTAAAAATCAAACAATCAGATTTTCTGTTTTTTTCCTCACATTCTGTCTCTCATGGTTGAGGTTTACCCATGTTGACAATTACAGGCCTGTCTAATCTTTTCAAGTAGGAAAACTTACACAATTGGTGGTTGACTAAATACTTATTTTCCCCACTGTAAAACATACTTCTACTTACACATTTTTCAAGTTACGAAAAAAGCTATGGAACCAATTAATTTCGTAATTAGAGGTATGACTGTACCTCAATTATCGTCGGAAACCCTCGCGAAAAGTGAAAAACTTTTCTTTGCACAATTCTTGATTCCACCTGTTTGCTTTGGATCCATTGTTGTTCACTTTGTATTATGCATTGACTAACGGGGAAAAAACACCGGAAAATGCAACGCTCCGCCCAGTGCTCGTAGATATCTGTTATACGTATACAAAGAGATGCGACAAAAAAGACTGCGCTAAAATCATAAACAGCCTCTCATGTCTTCGCTACCTGTTTTTCTCGTATCTCAAAATTTGTCTCGTATCTCGAGATAATTATATGCTTGAAATTTTACTCGTATCTCGAATTACTTGTATGTCGGGGTGCTCGTATGTCGAGGTACCACTGTACAGTCTTCATATGTTTGTAGCTGTAATATTTAATAAATACACATCTTGATAATTGTACTTGTGTACTTGTATTTATGCATAGGTGCAAAAACATGTAATATGGTAGTAATAAGGGTGATCCTACTTCACGTTCTTTCGATTATTGGGAGGGAGGAACGGAGGGAGAGAGGAACGGAGGGAGAGAGAGACTGGACGACAACACACTCGTAACATAACATAGTCATAAATTTAATTTATATGAAATTAGATTACGATACACACTTAAAAATAAGTTAATCTTACTGTTGGAATAATGATTCAAACCTTTTAAATCATTATTAGTAATATTTAATTAAAAAAGGAAAAACATCTTGCAACAAATTCTGCTTACAACTTGCAAGGAGATGCCTTGTGACGTCGTCTCAGTCCACAGTGCATTCTGAATTGCAGTAACTGAATCATTGTATTTAATCGCGACATTCGAAAAACATGTTTATGTAATCAGTACAATAACACCCTAGATGTTTAGAAAAACAACAGTGTGAGGAATGCATTATAAGGTAAACAAAGCAGTATTATAATGTAAGCAAAGCCGTATTTTCAAATCTGCTGCTGGAGTCTCGTCATAACAGTCTCATTGGGTCCTGCCGGAGAAGTGTCCTCGAGCTTTGGCCTTGAGGAGACGATGATGTGGAGGAAAAATGTCCATGTTCCCATGACTGTTTATAGCCTTACTACTTATTTAAAAAAATGCTTACAACACATATAGAATATTCCATAATAATTCTAACATTCCCTCCTTTTACTATATGTTTGTTATTCATTTTATGACAAATCCAAAAAGAGACAGGGATATATCCGTTGGCTGTTTTAATTTTACCCGCTTAGGCTACTCGTTCGGCAGGTCTGAAAAGCAGAAAACAAGATCATTTTCGCCCAATTCATCCTCGGAATTACCATGCTCCTGGAATTCACTGTTGGTGTCAGCACGTTTCATCAGTAGGGGATATAATTCATGCAATTTGGAATTTGTAGGGGCAATCGCAGTGGTTATAAGTCGGCTTATCAAAGATCTTAAGCAGGGAATAATACAACACCCACATAATGTCAAAAATCGTAGCAAAAAGGGCTACGGAAAATGCCACAAATTAGGCCAAATCATTATTACTATGCCACAAATCTGTCAGCGGATAATAATTCTACTCCAGGATGCTTTTTCATCTTGCGGTTTAGGGTCTGCAGGCCATCGTTGGCCCTGGTGTGGGACCCAGTGGGGGGGCGTGTTGTTGAGTGCAACATTTTCAAACATTGCATACGCCCCCTGCTCCTTCAAGAAGCATTTCAACCGCTGCACGATCCTGGAACGCCATCAGACTAGTGGCTGCCAGTTGTTCCTTTATCGCCACAAATCCCTGTTCAGTATAATTTCCAAGTTTTTGGACATTGTAATGCAGGTAATTTATCCAATCAACATTTTTGTTTGGAATAATTAAATGAAAAATAGACTCCCAACCTGCTGCGATCTGATTAGCCAACTTATACTCATCTGGTACGCCCCGTGGATGCCAATCGCATCAATGTATGTCGGATCATCCTCTCTCCATGCCGATCGACGCCGTCGCGAGGGGCCCGCCATCATACCGGATTTCTGTGCAGCCCATTGTATCTCCTCTACTGTAGATGGAAAACAGACACTGGTAATAGCAGTGAGACCAAGGCACAAAGTCCTGCATTTTGGCAGGAGTCGTATAATTTGTTTTGACCCCACCACCACCATAGGTCAGAACGTGGAATCAGGGGTGCAGTCTGTTTTAGGACGTGGGCACACCACGTCACATTTATCGCTCCCAGTGCCGGACCGTGCCCTGTGAGGTCTAAACAGGTAAAATGATTAAACGCGACATGTGTTGAAAAGTTAGGCTTGTCCTTCGCTGCCGTTGTAACTGGGTAGACATTATTACATTTTGGGCTTACATCTTCTTTTGTCATTATCTCCTTTACACAATCGGGAGTAATTTGTAAGGGCACTACTCGTAAGAGAGGGCGGGGCCCCATACATGTTATGCAGGTTTGATTTATAGTAATAGCTGCATTTTCCATCAACAGCAACCAATTATTTCTTACCGCCTCCCGTTTGGGAACTCCCCGTTACAGAAATGAATTCTCTGGTTATCTCAGATTTTAATTTTACTATGGCGGATCCGGGTGTTTCCATCTCTGACGACCTTCCCACCGTCTCCATAGACATGGTTCTCCACCTGCCCATGGACTTAGGAAAAACGTCAGACAAGGATCCACAAGTTAATTTGTCAGTCTGAATTATGATTTGTAATGCCCCCACCGTATGGGTTAATTTTATCGAAGGCCTGATGGTTTTTTCGCACGCGTGTGTCATCCAATCTAGACCAGTTTCTGCAACAAGGTTTCCCCAATCTGTTTTAGGACTGTTATGTACCACACATATTCTATAAAATCCATGTGTATCCTTTGAAATGGATATGTAGCTTTTGTAGCTTGACATAAGGGGGAATCGCCCGTGTTTTGGCCATATATCTGCATATAAATTGAAGATATAACCTCCCCCTCTTTTGAGGCATGAAATTTACCATGACTCAAAATGGCAGCCCTCCTAGATAAGTCTTTTGTTTTTGTTTAGCCCCCCAGGTTCCCAAAATTTCCCATTGCAGAAATCAAAAAATTTCATTTGGCGAAATTCTTTTCTTTTTGTTTCTGTCCTACTCTGCCACCGCCGTCTTCGAAAGGCTCATCAGCGATTTCAGAAATATTCCACCTTGATACTAGAATATTGATATATCTTGGTGGCCAGCCAATTAAAACACAAAAGACAGACACTCATCCACGCTCGCACTCATAATCAAGGAATTTGCTTTGAGTGCTCCCCCAATCATCCATAATTTTGGTTTGTTGGAGTAAAACTGGAGTACCCAGAGAAAACCTACGAATTCTTGAGGACACCAGGAATACTCCACACTCCGGAAGGTCTGGATCCACTCTGCATTAGTAGATCCTCGAACCGCAAGATTGATGCCTGAAGAAACTAGATAATTAATGTATTAGATTCACATGCCACATATCTAAAAATAGAAATTTGTTCAATTGCCACCGCCCCTTACCCCAGTCAGTCAGCATGTAGACTGCCATGCGAGTGGCTGTGATTAACTATCTATTCGCCAATAATGCAATAACGGAAAAGTTGTGACACATTGAAACACACACACACCCCCTTTTAGTATTTTAACCGTTTGTAAAAACTTTATCTCCATGTTCTGGATTAAGTTACACCCCCTTTCAATGTTATCGAATTTTGCCCATTCTAGTCAAGCCATCTACTTAAAGCATCTGTCCAAGGTTGATATTTTATAATGTGGAGATGTTATTTTTAAACCATAGACATTATTTCATCACTTGTTTCACACCATGAAAGGCCCCACCTGAATTTAGATTTTTTTTTTTTTAGATATTCCCCTTTATCTAAGCTTGTTATTGCCAATCGTTATCACCGTAACATTCAGGTGTATTAACCCCATAATTGCAATGCAGTAAGTTTTGGCTAAATTCTTAATTTGTATGCCCCTAAAGTAATAGACAGTAATAACGTCCCAATAGTCATCAATATGACCTATACCAAAGCATATTCCCCCTCTAGGTCAAACAGGGAACCCCTTTTGTGCACTTAAAGACGCTCCATGTTTCTTCTAGGGAAACTATGCCTATCCTTAACCAATTATCTTATCTACCCCAGCCAGGTTCAATTTACCTAACAATTTGGACGAATGCCATGAAATTTCTCATTTCCGCATTGTTAATTTCATGTCTGATTTCTTTAACAAACAAATAACTCTTAATACCCAAGACATAAATTGCAAATCACCCATACTATGTTTACTTAAGATAAGAGCCATTTCTTATAGCTCCCTGTTACCACAAGAAAAATCTACAATAATTAAATTAGAGAAATCCACCTTTTACTAGGCATTTCCTAATTACAATTTTCAATGCTTAACAAAGGACCCACAAATTGTCACCAATATGCCATAATATTGTAAAAAAAATCAATTCATTTTTCTTTAACCAGCCAATCTCCTATATTAAAGTATTTTGAACAATCCAACCATTCAAAAACAGTAATAATATCGTTTTATCCTCCAAAACTAGCTCTCTTCAATTAAGAGCCCTTTGAACTTCACAAAACAAAAAATAAAATAAAAATAATAGTATTATTCCCAATTCCAAAGCTTTTACCAAATCAATCTTTGCCAAACAGATTTTCTATCACTTCGAAAGACATTTCTGATTAAATCCCAAAAATAAATGCGAAGATAATCGCGGAACCCTGCATCCCTTGCAGACCATGTTTTGTTCTTATTCTGAAATGTTTAAACGGAAGCGCGCCCTTAGCCGCTGACTGTGACCTTCACGCTCGCTGCAGAAGCAGCATTCTTATCTTTTGTTTACAAATTCCAAAACGCTCTCTTTTCTTTTTGTGCACAATGCTTCGCCTCCTGTTCCCAATCAATTATATTTTTAGAGAAGACTAAATTAATAAACTAAATTAATTACTCTCCCGATATCCAACTATATCACCATAGTTTGCCAAGACCCCATAATCACAATATGCTGCAAGCATAACTATATCATAGCAAAAACCCATTTCTGCCCTCAAGTTTGCTTCAGCGCCCTCAAGGCCAATTATTGTAATATTCTCCACGGAAGGGGTCCCCCAAAAATTTCAGTCGCTTGTGCGGTCCGCGCGCACACTATACTGTATTATAATGTCTAACACCATCAAATCAGCCGCACCAAAACAGAGCGCTTCCCCCGCAATCGAAGCATTATTCGGCAAGTTTAGAGTATGACCAAAACGCAGTTTTGGCAACCCCGCTAAACATTTAACTGGCTGTTTTGTATTTCTGTTAACCAAAATATTCCCGCTAGCAGACGGGAACGAACCCAGGGTAAGCCACAATAAGCCATTTCATTCCAGTACATTGACAGTACATTTAGTGACCATTAACAAAGTATGCCTAGCAGCATCACACAAAAATTTTAATTGCATCCCATTCACGAACAGTGTGATTTCAGGTTTAATTGTATCAAGTGCCAATATCTCCGCTAAATTTAGTTCCACTTCCCTCTGCTCAAATCCATTGCTCGTTTTGAGCAGGCCCCCCCCGACTAGTCATGCTGATTGACCTTCACTTTTAGAGGCCCTGTTATTTGGGCAATCGCGGGATATATGACCTATTTTCCCACAGATCCAACAGATTTTCTCTCTGTTACCTCGATTTCTGTTGAACTTCCCTGCATATTTTTTTCCATTATCCCTGTTAAAAGGTTTACACTCCCACCCCTTATTTTGGTAAAAAATCCCGTCCTCGTTAGAGGGTGCCCCCCCCTTTCTTTTCCCTTTCTTTTTTAAAACCTCTTCAGCATGGACCGCCTGATTTACGTATTGTTCAAGCGTGCCCGTAGGCCTGTCTACCCAGTGTTTTTCAATCCATTCCCTAAGCGTATAATTTGAATGAGCATGCAACACATTTTTTAGCTGCTCCTGATAAAGGCTGCCCACCGCGTGGTCTTCAGCGATGCCGCTGTTGGCCTTAAAACAAGCCGTCATCCTGATTTGATATTCTGAAAAAGGCTCACCATCCCTCTGCTTAGCTCTGCTGATCACGGTATAATTAGCTTTTGTTTTAAACTTCCCCGTAACCTGATCAATCAGTTCATGCACTCTCAAATTCAAATCACGACCGTCATGACACAACGGGCCACCATCAGCTTTTGGATTCCAATCACCTCTAACAGCATGCCAATCACCTTTTAACGCGAACATCCAAATTTGCTGCGTTTCCACCCCATTCAGGTGATAAGATCTAATGTCCTCTTTTCTGTGGAATAACACAGCCTCTGTGTTTCCAGTCCCACCGTTATCAACTGATTTAACCCATCCATCACTCCGTTTCCTTGCCATCATAAACCAATAATAGGTATCATTATATCCCTCCTGCTCCATTTTGCTAAGGTTTCCCCCATGCTTAGCACGTATTTTATCCTGCAGTATCAATATCTTATGCATATTAAGCTGGCCAGCAAATCCATATTTATTTATCCATAAGTTTAGATGTTTAATTCTCAAAGCGCTCTGATTCTCAACAAATTTCCAATCTTTACACGGCAGACGCATCTTTGGATCGTCGTCAATAGCCGCTTTACTGCCTCCACTACCCATTTTTGGAGTGGATTTGTGTGCCCCCGTAGTACCTTTTTTTTTTCTTAGGTTTTTAACAACTACACACACACCCAAACACCGTCGACGTTTATAGACCACACCGTGTCTACCTGCTAGTGACTAGTATTCGCAGGGTTTTAAAATCGCTAATCCCCAGGACGCGAGCCTTACTTCTCAAAATAAGGCCTTCGCGTGTGATGCCCTTCGCGCATTTGGATCCCGTCAACAATATGCAGCCATCACACGCAGACTCGGCAGAAATGTCGATAGATGCTTTCCCAGAGGATAGTCGTCAACCGATTAGAAAACAGGCGCTGCTGAGAAATAATCCAGCCTGGAAAAGGGATTCTCGCCGTGCACGGTCACTCCAGATATTAAACTGCAGCGTCTGGATTCCTTATCGGTGTGTTGACCCCGGCTACTCGAAGGACCAAATGTTGGAATAATGATTCAAACCTTTTAAATCATTATTAGTAATATTTAATTAAAAAAGGAAAAACATCTTTCAACAAATTCTGCTTACAACTTGCAAGGAGATGCCTTGTGACGTCGTCTCAGTCCACAGTGCATTCTGAATTGCAGTAACTGAATCATTGTATTTAATCGCGACATTCGAAAAACATGTTTATGTAATCAGTACAATAACACCCTAGATGTTTAGAAAAACAACAGTGTGAGGAATGCATTATAAGGTAAACAAAGCAGAATTATAATGTAACCAAAGCCGTATTTTCAAATCTGCTGCTGGAGTCTCGTCATAACAGTCTCATTGGGTCCTGCCGGAGAAGTGTCCTCGAGCATTGGCCTTGAGGAGACGATGATGTGGAGGAAAAATGTCCATGTTCCCATGACTGTTTATAGCCTTACTACTTATTTAAAAAAATGCTTACAACACATATAGAATATTCCATAATAATTCTAACACTTACCTTACACTAAACTTAATTCTAATTTTGTATTTTTTTTTTTACTGTTCTTCTTGGCTTGGCTGTTTTTGCCTCGCTTCCACCTTCAGTTTTAGCCAGAGTTTTTAAAAGGAACTTATCTATGGTTGTTTGTTTTTGTCTCCCCTTCAAAATATTACGAAAATGACCCACACAAATGTCCTCACAATATGATAACGCACGACCACTTGCCATCTTGTCCGGGTGCTCCTCTCGTATTGGCGAGCCAGCTGTGTCACGCGTACATCACTCATGTTTTTGGATTATTTCGTGCTTAATATCGATTGTCATCATACGCCTTTTCTTCCCACTACCCTTCATTGCACCTGCTTGCTTTGGACCCATTGTTTTCCCCCACAATGACTAACGCAAAAAAAAAAAACGGAAAAAATTAAACGCTCTGCCCAGTGCTTGTAGATATCTTTACACGAGGGAGTTGCGGCGAGAAAGACAGTGCACTGTTATCATAAACAGGCTCTCACGTCTCGGCCACCTGGCTGTCTCGAATGCTCATATCTAAAAATTTGTCTTGTATCTCAAGGCAAATATTTGCGCTGAATTTTACTCCTATTTCAAATCACTGAGATGTTGGGGCTCTTGTAAGTCAAGGCATTACTGTACTACATTTCTCGCGGCTGAGTGGTTAGCACGTCGGCCTCACAGTTCTAGGGTCCTGGGTTCGGTTAGATATAAATTGATATAAATGTCCTTTCATGTCCATTTGTTTTTTTTTCCTCAAAAGTGATGTATAACAACCAATAGTCTTAAAGCAGACCTGGGCAATCCTGTCCTCAAGAGCCGCAGTAGGTGCAAATTTTTGTTCCAACCGATCCAGCACAGACAATTTAACTAATTAGATTTCTGCTGAAACAAGAAGCACCGGTCTGCAATCCACTGATTGCATTTCTAAGATACCAGATTGGTGGAAAGGTTTCCTCTTATAGGTTGGCACAAAAACCTGCACCCACTGCGGCCCTTTGTGGAATTAATTGCCCAGGTCTGTCTTAAAGTGTAGTATCGAGATTCAATTGGATTGTGGCCTGTGAATCGTGATGGATAATGCCAGATATGAAAGCAATACACAACCCTAGCACACACTGAAGGCTTTTAATATAAAAAACGGGAAAATCTCTAAAACTCTGGGTAGGTATTGTATTTATATTTTAGCATTTTAACTAATATCTTTATTTCCCCAGATACTGGAATATCTGGTCACGTTGTTGCAGCCATAGACATAAACACAACTGCCAATGAGGTCTACAGGCATAATTTTCCCGAGACCCCACTCTGGAATAGAACCATTGAGGTAGGTAGTGTTAAAAGAATTCTTAGAAATGACTATTTATGTTTTATTTTGATCTGGTTTGCTTTTATTCATAGGGCATATCACTTGATGAATTCAATAAATTGCACTTTAACATGATTCTGATGAGTCCTCCGTGTCAACCTTTTACCAGGTACGTCTTGTGTAGTATAATTAGAATAGCAAGGGACCTTTTGAAAACACCCTCTGCTGTGTATTTAGCAGACATTGCACGAGACCTTTTTATCAGTCACAAATGTGTTGCAAATTATTTTGTCCGAGTCTTAGGGGCTATTTACACGACAGCAACAGGGGTCTCATCTCTCATTTTCTGAACTGCCTCCTCATTAGGGTCATGGGGGGTGCTGGAGCCTATCCCAGCTAACTCCGGCCGGGCAAGAGGCGGGGCACACCCTGAATCGGTTGCCAGCCGATCACAGGGCACAAGGCAACGGACAACCATTCACGATCACACCCTTGGGGCAATTTAGAGTGTCCAATCAGCCTACCATGCATGTTTTTGGAATGTGGGAGGAATCCAGAGTACCCGGAGGAAACCCACGCAGGTACAGGGGAGAAGATGCAAACTCCACACAGGTTGACCGACCTGGACTTGAACCCAGGGCCCCAGAGCTGTGAGGCCGACATGCTAACCACTCCCTTCACCAGGCCGCCCGGTTACAGGGGTGAAAATGCAAAAACGTCCAGGGATTCCTGTCATTTATGTGGCAGCAACATGTTGGGGTCCTGAAAATGCAAAAATTTGAACATTCCAGAGAGGAAATCTTGACAATGTTTCAACTTTGTTATCAGCGTCTGAACAGTTGAAAAGCCAAAAGTAAATTTTGGGTGGCATATGACTCTAGAACAGTAGTAACGCTCCAACATACCGTATTGCCCAGAATATACGATGACCCCGATTATAATACAACACCCTCTTTTTCAAGAGTTTGAAAAAATACTTTTTGTACCACAAATTCAATTCTTATATTTATGTTACAATATAGAATATTGAAATCATCCATACGCAAGAGGAGTCCAGCAGAATGTTGGAAGATCACAAATGGGAGAGTAACTGGCTCTGAAAGTATTGGACAGAAAACCAAAAACATACCATCATTGTCAGATATTAAGAAAAAAATAAAAATAAAACACAAACGCCTGAACTGGGACCATACTGTTAAAAAAGCTGATGCCATCTTGGTTTACACAATCCTCCATCACAAAGATCCTCCTCCAGTGCAAGAATTTGTAAAAAAAAAACTCCAACAAATCTGCAAAAGCTGGTTCTATAGAGGTGACTATGTAGTTCCCTTCAGAAAGAGTGCATTTAGCTAAAGCACCTTCTCTGTTCGTGCCTCACATACCTGGAACTTAATAGCAAATACGTACAATACCAGAACACCAGTCTTTAAACCTCTTTGGCAATCATGTTAAAGCCTGGCTGCTGGATGAACAACATTGTGATCACAACGCTGCTTGGACCACTTGTGTGTGCATTCCTGTCAACCTCGGCCAATTGCTTCCCTTGTTAATGTTTGCAATTCCCCTTATTCAGCGATAATAAACCATACAAACACAACGCGGCACATATTTACTCACATAGTGTACACTTAAAAGTCTAAAATTTTCCACAATGTGGGAGCAGGGCCCAAGCAGTCGGTGCGCCTTTTGTATGCACTAACTTCAAGATTCTGTAGATGTTGCTGTATGACGCTGACAGCTTGACTGTCTGGGTACATTGCTTGCTGACACGCACAGTGACCAAGACGATCCAGATTAGAGCCGAAATGGGTAAAACTAGATCGGTCTTTGTCAGGCTCGCCATTGAACATTTCCAAATGCGAAGACAAAAAGACAAGTCTTCTGGATTTTTACTTGCAAGGAGAACGACCGTTGAGACAGCTTCCCAACTCCGTTTTGACCTTACACATGTTTTCTGTTGTTTTATTAAATTTGAGGGCCCTGATTACAATGTACGTCTCAACTCTTGGTCTGCTCTTTACCCGAATTCCCTTTACTTGCAGGTCTGAAAAAGGAAGAACAAAATCAATCCCGTCTAATTCAGTTTCCTATTGATAATAATAATGGACATCAATGCTCTCACCAGTAGGGTGTGTAATAAGTGGATACAATTCTTGCAATTTGGAATTTTTAAGGGCAATTGCAGTAACTATAAGTTGGTTGAGCAAAGAGCGTAAGCAGGGGATTAGACAACAGCCACAAGATGTCAAAGTAGTAGCACAAACAGCCATTGAGATCATCACATAGAAGGCCAAATCTTTATACTTGCCGAAGGTCTTATCCCAACAGTCTTCCCAGGAGGATAGTTCGACTCCAGAATGCCTCTTTATATTTCGGTTCAGGGTCCGCTGTCCTTCAATTGGTCTGGTTTGGGACCCATCGGGTGACTTGTCGTTCGGAATAAAGGTGCTATATTGATCTCCAAACATTGCACACACGCCACCTTGCTCTGCCAGAAGCATATCAATTACTGTGCAGTTCTGAAAAGCTATGTTCCTTTATTGTAGAATTTCCAAGGTTTTGGACATTGTAATGGATTTTGTTTATCCTATCCATAATTTTATTTGGAGTAACGCAAAGAAAAATAGCCTCGCAACCTGCTGCAATTTATTTAGCCAACCTATACTCTTCTGGTACGCCTCCGGGGATGCATCAATGTCACCATCCCTCCATGAGGCTCAACGCCGTGGAGAGGCCAGCCGCCGCACCGAAATTCTTAGCCGCCAATTGCATCTGCTCGACTGGAGATGGAAAAACAGATACTGGTAAGAACAGTGAAACCAAAGCACGAGTCCTGTTGCTTTTTGACAGTGTTAGACGTACAGTTTTAGCACCTATCCCTAATTCCTTAACTCAGTCTGATCCCGTCTAACAACTTGTGCGTGTTCAGCATCGAAGGAAGAGACCAGGGTTTGCGCGTTACTCCACAGATGATTTATTCCCAATATTGATCCTTACAGAGCTCCGGGTCCCTTTCCCAAATATAAAACCAGCTGAGTGTCGCCGTGCTTCAGTGGAGGATTAAAGAGACTAAAGTCCAAACCCGCGTTTGCCCAATTATAGTATAACAAGGATGAATATTCATTCGCTGATTTTAATGATATGTGGACTGTCCCACGACGTTCTGGAGGGGTGTCCTCTCCTAGAATCTGCTTGCCCGTGAATCCACGTCTGGCCTGGTCGCCCTCTCCGCGGGAATTACCTTTGTCTCTGGTTTCACCTGGACCACTTATCACCTGGACCACACCTTGAAGCAGAAACTCAGACAAAAGACCTTTTGTTCATTGTAATTGAGTTGAGAACAATAGTTTTAATCCTACTGTGGAACTATATCAAAATGAAACAGCTACAATAAAATGAAGGAGTAAAATATGTCATATTCTTCAACAGTTTATATAATTTATTTGCACCATAGGTCATAGGTCAAAATGCGGAATGAGTATCACAGTCTGTCTTGCAACATCATTTAAACGCCCCCGATTCAGACCCTGACCCTTAAGGTTCAAGACAGGTAAAGTTAGCAAAGGCAATATTAGTTGAAAAATTGACTCTTCATTTACTGCTTTCGTAACTGGATAGACACTTTCATTTTTTTACAAGCAGGACACAAGTTTTGTTTAGTAAAAAAAAATGGTGAGTGACTTACAGTAATACCTCAACATACGAGTGCCCCGACATACGAGGAATTTGAGATACGAGTAAAATTTCAAGCAAATATTTACCTTGGGATACGAGAAAAATTTTGAGATATGAAAATTTGAGCAGCAAGTTCACCAGGGCACGAGAGGCTGCTTTATGATCTCTCTCGCCGCGTCTCCCCCGTGCAAAGATATCTACGAGCACTGGGCGGAGCGTTGCATTTTTTCAGTTTTTTTGTTTTTGTTTTTGGCATTAGTCAGTGCAGAATTAAGGGAAACACGATGGATCCAAAGCAAGCCGGTGCAACAAAGGGTAGTGTGAAGAAAAGGCAGATGATGACAATCGATAGTAAGCACGAAATAATCGAAAAACATGAGTAATGTACGGGTGACTGAGCTGTCTCGTCAATGCATATGGAGAAACAGGACGATCGCCCCTAAAGCCCCGGTGGCATTCGTGAAACTCTTTGCCTTGGTTTTTGCACAAGAAGGTTTAGCTTTAGTGTATCGTAAGATTAAAACTTGTTTTGAGTGTGCATAGGAATCTAAGTTCATTTAAGTTAAATTTATAGTTTGTTACGTTACGAGCGCATCCGTGACTCTCGCTCTCTCTCTCCCATATCCACCAACTCCCCGATGTATAAAATAATGCCTCATTTTATTATTAAACATCATAACCCCTAGTTATTTGTTACTCTGTTAGTAGATGGTGAATTCCAACTAATAAAAATATGTTTTTCCATTGTAATAACCTGTTTTATGGTGTTTTTTTTCAGAGGGTGGGAACGTATTGATTTGTATTTAATTCATTTCTATGGGAAACGCTGATTTGAGTAAATCGACTTACGAGCTCAGTCGGAACGCATTAAGCTCGTATCTCAAGGTACCACTGTTCAGAAGAAATAAACAGATAAAACGCTAAACAAAATTTATTTAGAAATCTATGAATGAAATTCAAAAAAAAAACATACTTATCTTGCATAAAACGTGAAAAAATTCACGTTCCTCACTGCTCGCTCGGGGCACGACCATTTTAACTTACCTTGGGCGCTGACATCTAAACCTAGTTAAACGTGGTATGACTGGCCAGACGCGAGTAGCCTTGATTTTTAAATAAAACAAAATTCCTCTGATTTTTTTCCGTTTTATTTCTTGTTCGAAACTATTGGAGTAATATGAACCATTGAAAGAATTGAGATATTTTGACATTAGAAGCAATATTGTTGCCACAACATCTCAAACTTCTGGTAAGAAAATTGTAATTTCTGTAATTAGAAAGTGTCAAGTTTGTCAATTTAACATTTTATTGTAGCAAAAGAAAAGAAGACACAAACTCATGCTCTGGTGAAGGCTAGGAGCAGCGCAAGCACTTTCTTCTTCATTTCTTCCTCTCAAATCCTAGAGCGCTGCATCCTCCTTTTATTGTGAAAGAATAGGTGTGCAATTACAGAGAAATAATGTGTGTATGTGCAAAGCCTCAATATTAGAACATCTGGCTTTCATTAAACAGTCTCAAATCAAATCAATCCAAAGCCTTTATTGTCATCATACACAGCTGCATATAACGAAATTAGTGGTGCTACTCCACAGTCTTTTTTCCCAGTAACAACATAAATAAGTAATATAAAAAGTCACGTCCTGGCAAGGTAAATTCTAAATATTACACAATCTAAGATATTGCACATTGCACACAATTATTGCACAGAAGGGATTGTGTGTCGTGCTAATGCAAGTTCAGAGTCCTGATGGCTGTGGGAAAAAAACTGTCCCTAATTATTTGTCCGTATTTGTGAGACCTGTAGCGTCTGCCAGAGGGCAGCAGCTGGAACAGGTTGTGACCAGGGGGGGTATGGGTCCCTAACAATGTTCCTGGCTCTGCTGAGGTAGCGAGGGTTTCAATGTCATCCAGTGAGGGCAGAGAATAGCCGATGATCTTCTGGGTGGTGTTGATCACTCTGCATGGCTTTTCTGTCTGCTGCTGTGCTTCCAGCGTACCACACTGTAATGCAGTATGCCAGGATGCTCTCCACAGTGGCTCTAAAGAAGGTTACCAGAAGCTTAGTGTCCAAGTTGTTCCTCCTGAGTACCCTAAGGAAATCGTTTCTGGGACTTCTTCACCACTGCCGTGGTGTTGGTAGACCAGGAGAGCTTGTCCGTGATGCGGACCCCCAGGAATTTGAAGGACTGGACCCTGTCTACACATACTCCATTTATGAGGAGTGGGGCCAGATCTGTGCTGCGTTTTCGAAAGTCCAGGATTATTTCTTAAGTTTTTGTGGTGTTTAGTGTGAGATTGTTCACCAAACACCACGAAGACAGTTTTTGTTGACCTCATCTCTGCCGGCAGACTCATCCCCCCCTGAGATGAGTCCGACCACACTGGTGTCATCTGCAAATTTGATGATGGATTTAGAGCGGTGGGTCAGTGTACAGTCGTATGTGTAGAGGGAGTATAGAAGAGGAATCAGTACACAACCTTGAGGGGAGCCAGTGCTCCGTGTAATGAAGAGAGGTGGGGACCAAGTCAAACAGTTTGTGGATGGTTGGTTAAGAAGTTCTTATTCCAGCAGCAGATGGTTTCTTTCATGGACTCCTCCTTTTTCTCCAATTTCTTTCGGATGCGCACGGTCGTTTGCCAGGAAGAGGACATCCTATTGAGCGGTCCTTCGGGGCAATCAGGGACGGCGGTCAAGGTGTGGCCCAGGACGAATCCGGGGATCCAGCCTTCGGTGGCGGGCAGAATGTCCGGTATTATAGTGTTGAAGGCTGAGCCATAGTCAATGAAAAGCAACCTCACATAGTTCCCATGGTGCTCCAGGTGGCTCAGTGCTGTGTGTAGAGCTACGGCGATGGCGTCCTCAGTGGACCTGTTTGCTCTATAAGCAAACTGGTGAGGGTCAACTGAGGGAGGGAATGTATCCCTGATGTGGCGGGCGACCAGAACCCATGCTCCACCACAGCTTATCAAACCCAAAAGCAACAAACAATCTTTTTCTTTGTTAGAGGTTTTGGAGATTGTAGAATTGTCAAGGTTAAGATTAAGATTGTCCCTGCCAATCTTTATATTTGTACTCTAACATTAAACTGTATTCAACCCTGTAATTGCATTGACAAGACTGAAAGTTTTAAACTAGGTTCTCTCAATTTGTATGCCTTCAAAGCACTAGAAAGCAACCTCATTTAGTTGATATTAATTGTTCAATGCTTAGGCAATCCGTAAATATTCTAATAGTCATTAATATGACGCATGACAAAGTATATGCCATCCACCCAGGAAAGAACAGGGAATGTCTTCCATGCACTGAAAACACTCCATGTCTCCCCAGTCCTTGGCAATTATGCCTATTCTAAAGTCAGTTAATTTATCCACACCAACCAGCAACTATTTGGCTAATTGTTTCAATGAATCCCATTTCTGCGCTGTTGTTGTTAGGGTTAGTTGGGGTTTTGGTTGGCTTGTTTTCTTTTCGTCTCTTCCCTTCCTCTCATAACCAGCTCTGTATACGTTATAATCAACCCTTGTCTGTCTATTTAAACCCTGTGTGTTTGTTAGTCATTGTCGGATCGTCTACCTTGTTTGCTTCATGCCTCGTTGCCATACCATGCTCCCTGTTCCATGTTCCTCATTTCCTCATGTCTTTCATGTCAGGTTTGATTTTGTTATTTATTGTTAGTCCTTGTTATTTTTTTGAATCCCCTCTTGCCCCAAGTTATTCAAGTTTTGTGAGAGCACTGCATTCCACGTCCTCGATTGCTTCCCCTGCATTTGGGTCCTATACCACGCTTGATGCAACACTTACGTAACAGTACGATCCGACCAAGCCATGGACCCAGTGGGAAGCCGTCAACGCTCACGCCAACGACAGGCTACCAGTCATCCACCCGCTGATTATTATCCCGTACCCCCACTCCCGCTTCCCTACCTATTCTCCCGACCACGAGATACTATTCAACCTCCATCGCCCTCTGACAATCGACCTTGCTATCTCGATTTGGACTCTGATGTTTCAGGAGTATGAGGACAGTCAATAGCTGACGAATCTCTTAGACTGAGACTTGGACTCGGACAGTGACTACCTCGCCCCATTTGGATTTCGGTGCTCCACCCGGAGAGTCTTCACCCGGACACCTTTCCCACAGACCCCCACCTGGGTTCCCGTCTGGCCATCAACAATGGACCACTGCGTGGTGGCCGATGGGGGAGCTCAGGTAGGAGTTTGGTCAACCTGCGACCGGGAAATTGCTTTTTTGGGGATGAGGTGCTGCGGCAAAACTTACCGTGTAGCGGAGGAGGGTGACGGTCGTGGTACGCCATCCTCCCGGAGGCAGTGTCGAGCACCGCGGCGTGGAAGGAGGAAAGAGGAGTGGCTTGACGCTCGAGGCCTTGAGTTGGCTCCCCATCTCTCGTTCACCTTCACCAGTTCAAGCTCCACGCTCGCCGGGACCAACTCCTGCCCCCGTAATCATGCACCCTTGGCGAGGCCGCGGCGGCGGTAATGAGGGGGCCGAGCGTTGGACTTTCACGGCCATGTTCAAGCATGGCATGAGGACGACGGCTTTTTCCAAATGTGGGACGAGGATGGCAGCTTCTCGCAGGTACACATTCTGGGTGATCATTCACTGGTGCCCGTACCGACTAACCATTCATTAGTCCCCATTTCGGCTAGCAGCCCATGTGTTCCCGTTCCGGCTAACTGCCCATGTGTTCCCGTTCTGGCTAGCCCCCCATGTGTTCCCCTCCGGTGCCCCATTCCCGTCTTCCCGTCCTGGCGCCCCGATCTTGTGCTGTCATTAGCTTGACAGTCATTCTCATTGCGGGGGCCCCGACGACGGCGATTCTTTTGGCCGGGGCCCCGATGACGCGTCAACTTTGTGGCCGAGGGTGGAGACCCCCTCGGTGGCGAGGACTATGAGGCCGAGGGCGGAGACCTTATCGGCGGCGACGACCACGAGGCTGAGGGTGGCGATGACCTCGAGGCAGAGGGCGGAGACCCTCTCGGCGGCAACGATCACAATGCCCAGGGCAGCGACCTTCTTAGCGTAGACTCCGATGGTGATCACCCCTCTAGGCCTCCCGGTCAAGGCATAATTCCCTCTGTCACCTCTCCACGAACTGTCCAGGGCAAGACACACTGCTACCTCCTAACGGAACTGCCTGGATGATCCCCTGACGGGCCAGCACGTTCCCATATAAAATAACTAAATACAGTTATACCTCTACTTACGAATTTAATTTGTTCCAGAACTTTTTTCGTAACTTGAAAATTTTGTATGTAGAGGTGTGCTTTATATGTAAATTCTGTAATTCGTTCCACGGTCCTCACACAACTACCAACTAAACCGTTTAAAATGTGTAAAAATGTCCCAATTCTGTATGAAAGTTGTGAGTAAACTTTAATTTTGTATTAAAAAAGAGGAAATTTAAAGGAAATGATTTATTAATGTCTTAAAATGAATTAAGCATATGAAATTGTTCCCTGCATCGCTGAAATAGTACTCTCAGCGGCCATTTTTTGTGAGACGTAATACCCGTGTTTGTCCGCCAGACGGCGGCAAGAGCCCGTTCTACCAGGGCCGAAAGCCGTCCACTTAGTAGTACATTTTAGACTTTTCGTGTGCCCGATGTGTGTGTGTGAAAATATGTGCCGCATTGCATTTGCACGGTTTTTAATCACTTAATAAAGGGAATTGCAATCATTAATAAGGGGAGCATTTAGCCGAGATGGTTAAGTATGCAAGAGAGAATCTTGAAATATGGATTGTGGTTGTTGTGAGACAGCCAATTGAGTTGAATTGAATGCTTTTGTTGTCATTATATGAGATAGAAGCGATGGGAGAGATGAAATGAGAGCCCAGTAGAGGGTAGCGATGTTCTAAAGTAAGAACTAATGCATCCGCGACAATATTTTCAAAATAAAATAACAGATAAGGAAATGCATTTTTGGGGGGGATTTCGCAACTTGGATCTTTTTCGTATCTCAAGTCACTCATTTGCATATTAAATCATTTTAACCTGAACATTTTATACCTAGAGGCATATACGAATGTATAATAATCTGAATAAATTCCTGAGTCTTACAAAAAACATACTTAAAAAAAAATCCCATACATAAGTTGTTTACGGTGTACACAATTTGAAATGATCAAAAACTTGTAAAATACTGGAAAGTGTATAAGTTGACAGGTAAGTGAATGTATGTCTCATTGTTTCTCTGCTGCTTTCTAGTCTTTGGTATTGTATTGCTTTATTGATTTTTATCTTCAAGGGACATTGGGAAAAATAACCTTTGGCTATAATCCTACATATTTTTGTTCATTAACATGAACATGTATATATATGTTCATGAATATGTATATTGTGCCTGTGTTTAATCAAACTCAAATTGTGCAAAAACTGTTAATCATATCTTAATATTCGAACATTCAGCTATGTGAACTACACTGCAATCACATTTGTTAATGAATGGCTTCTGGTTTTTACTTTGATAAAACAAAAAAATTGCAATAATTGCATTCACCATCAAAGTGTTCAGCATTCGCTTTGAATATATCTGGCGCCATCTAGCATTGTGAATATGTACAATGTCTACACCCCGATTTTAAGACAACTGACACTTTTTTATTGTTATTTCAAAGCAAAAATCTTTGAAGGGGATAAGATAGTGATGACGTCAGTACCCATGCCCCGTGTATGAAAACGTCTTCACGTAGCAACCTTCTACTTGGCCTAACTGGAGTCAATGCATAACAAGAGTCAAATCAAAAATAGAATGCCCTCCTTATAAAGAGTCATTTAGAGCAGAGAAAATCAATTCAGTTTTACAATTAATATAATTTTACAATTCACAACACAAAACGTATATGTACATGACTTTAGTTTCACATTTGTGACTCGAATTAGACTTTTGTTTTTAACAAAAAATAACGTATAAAATGGATTTATGTTAAATATTTTTTTGTGCATAATGGTGTAGGGTTGGACTCCACCGTGATATTGCTGACCCCAGAACCAAGAGCTTCCTCTACATTCTTAATCTTTTACCCAGGTGAATGTACTTCATTTTTGTTTTTGTACAGTAATACCTTGACATACGAATGCCCCGACATACGAGCAATTTGAGTTACGAGCCTGGCCACTTGGCTGTCTCGAATACTCGTAATCTCAAAGTAAATATTAGCTCGGAATTTTACCCGTATCTAAAATACCTCGTATGTCAAGGTATTACTGCAGTGTACACCGTAAGATAACGCTATAATGCACCAAACTCTGATAATGGTTAAATACTGTCATTGCTGAAGTTGTATATGTCTGACACATGTCTCGATATGTAGCTGATATGAAGCGGTTGGTTACTATGTGTCGAGTAATATCTGCTGGCTGAACCCACTCAGCAATCTTAGTGGTAGATAGTCATTTGGATGTCAGTTTCGTCATACCTCATCTGCCATCTAGACTATAAGTCGCTGTCCCCATCCTCCAAGTCATCTGAATTTGGAAACAGGCCAGGCTGCTCGTATACTAGTTGCGCCAGCTGTGCCTCTGCCACCTTGGTAACCGCAACTGTAGTCATCTGCTATGCAACAGTTTTCATCAGTAGTTTCTTCAGAATGGGTATCACACAACAAAGCAAAAGTCACACAATCGTCAGAACGATTATTCCCGTCCTTGCCAAATTAGCACTCCAATACACCAGTTTTGAGCTTAGCCAATCAAATGACCACACATCACGCCCCGTGATGTAACTCATTAATTCTAGCCATCGCTTCAGTAAATGTTTCTCCCCTAGCAGTATTCTTTGGAATGTAAGTACAGCACTGATCTCCAATCATATGACAAACTTCTCTTTTCTCAGCCAAAATCCAATCTAAAGCCTGGTGATTCTGCAACATCATCCTAGATGTTTCATCTCACTGTTCACCGAGCGCCATGAGGGCTTCATTTGTATAGTTAATGAAACGCTCCTGATTATAATATACATAATCAATTATAATTTTATTGAGAGTAATCCTAAGGAGTATGGACTAGCATTCACAGTGTTTTAAAGTCGTCGTCCCCAGGACGCGAGTCTCATTTCTCAAAATGAACCTTCACATGAAATGACCTTTTACGCATTTGGAGCCTCCGTCGCAACATGCAGACATTCATGTGGACTCACCAGAGATGTCTCCAGATGTCTCCCGTAATTGGATTAGTCTTCACCCGTCGAGAATCCAGGCGCTCAATCGAAAATCCAGCCCGCAAAGGGTATCAGACGTGCGCACGGTCTTTCCCAGATGTCGATCAGCAGCGCCCGGATTCCTTTTCGGTATGTTGACCCCAGGCTTCGGAGGACCAAAATGATAAGTTTATTAATAGGTATACTTTAATAAAGGGAGAGACATCGGATACATAATCCAGGGTTAAACTTGCAAGTGAGAATCGATCCTGGCTCGTCCTCGCCACGGAGCATTCTGAAGAAAGGCATCCTCTTCTGTCCATTTAGACGCACATAATCAAAACACTTAAGGTTATCTTATTCAAACAATTGCATAAGCTAACCAAATAACACAATTAAGGTAAAAAAAAACTGCAACAACAATTGCGTATCAGGTGGGAAACCACAAACATTTGCATAAGAATTTGCACAAATAAGCATAACAATTTCCATAAAAGGTGAAACGAGCGACACTATTTTAAATTAATATGCGAGTATTTTTGGAAGTTGATTCGATTATCGCCATCTGCCAGAATCCAAGAATCCAATTAAATGTCCTCGGGGCCAGCTGCAGGGGGAAGTGTCCTTTTTGGATTGGATTGGATTGGATTGGATAACTTTATTCATCCCGTATTCGGGAAATTTCGTTGTTCCAGTGGCAAGAGGGTGAGGATGCAGGAATAGCAAAGGCATTTTAGACATGAATAGATAGGTAATAAGTAGGTCAAGAAATAAATACATGAATAAATATATAATTAAATAAGCGTGTTGCTTAGCACATATATACATACATACATACACATAAATGTAGATGCATGCATACGGTAGGTCTTAACACACAGCCATTTTTTTGTTAAAGAGCCTGACAGCTGATGGGAGGAAGGATCTGCGGAAGCGCTCCTTCCTGCAATGAGGGTGCCGCAGTCTATTGCTAAAGGAGCTTCGGAGGGACTCCACAGACTCATGCAGGGGGTGGGAGGTGCTGTCCATGATGGACATCATCCTGGTCAGCATCCTCCGCTCTCCCACTTCCTCCACAGAGTCCAAAGGACAGCCCAGAACAGAGCTGGCCCTCCTGACCAGCTTATTCAGCCTGTTCCTGTCCCTCTCCGTGCTCCCGCATCCCCAACAAAGCACTGCATAAAACACTGTAGATGCCACCACAGTGTCGTAGAAAGTTCTCAGCAGTGTCCTGCACACTCCAAAGGACCGTAGACTCCTCAGTAGGTAGAGGCGGCTCTGGCCCCTTTTGTACAGGGCATCTGTGTTTGTGGACCAGTCTAGTTTGTTGTTGAGGTGAACACCCAGGTACTTAAAATTCTCCACGATTTCAATGTCTGTACCCTGGATGTTCACCTGAGTGGTCTGTTGAGGATTCCTCCGAAAATCGATGACAATTTCCTTTGTCTTACTGGTGTTGATGTAGAGGTGGTTTTGCCTACACCAGTCAACAAAGGCTGTGATGACTCCCCTGTACTCCAGGTCGTTCCCGTCCGTCACTCGTCCAACAATAGCGGTGTCGTCAGAGAACTTCTGGAGGTGGCAGGTGTCTGTATTATGTTTAAAGTCCGATGTGTAGAGGGAGAAGAGGAGTGGAGAGAGCACTGTGCCTTGTGGGGCCCCCGTGCTGCAAGCTACCACATCAGACGTACAGTCCTGGAGTCTCACATATTGTGGTCTGTCAGTGAGGAAGTCGATGATCCATGCGGCTAGGTGGTTCCTTACTCCAGCCTCTTCCAGTTTCCCTCTCAGTAGAACCGGCTGAATGGTGTTGACAGCTGATGGGAGGAAGGATCTGCGGAAGCGCTCCTTCCTGCAATGAGGGTGCCGCAGTCTATTGCTAAAGGAGCTTCGGAGGGACTCCTCAGACTCATGCAGGGGGTGGGAGGTGCTGTCCATGATGGACATCATCCTGGTCAGCATCCTCCGCTCTCCCACTTCCTCCACAGAGTCCAGAGGACAGCCCAGAACAGAGCTGGCCCTCCTGACCAGCTTATTCAGCCTGTTCCTGTCCCTCTCCGTGCTCCCGCATCCCCAACAAAGCACTGCATAAAACACTGTAGAGGCCACCACAGTGTCGTAGAAAGTCCTCAGCAGTGTCCTGCACACTCCAAAGGACCGTAGACTCCTCAGTAGGTAGAGGCGGCTCTGGCCCCTTTTGTACAGGGCATCTGTGTTTGTGGACCAGTCTAGTTTGTTGTTGAGGTGAACACCCAGGTACTTAAAATTCTCCACGATTTCAATGTCTGTACCCTGGATTTTTATACTGAGCTTTCGTCTGCTTATAATGATTAATGTATCACATATACATATAATGATTAATATTCCACACATACACATAATGATTCATATTCCACACATATATAATGATTAATACACACATATATAATAATATCCCAGAATAACCCCAACACTAACTCTGACTTAATTTCACTTCTAGCTTTGAACTCCTTAGGGATACCCCTTGGTTGTCCAATTGAATCTAAGTACACCCGAGAGTCAGGAACACATGACCTCCTAAACCTATTTGCTCTTGTGATGTTAAGAAGTTCAGCCACTACCATATACATTACTTTAACGGACATTTTCATCCTTACCAAGGTGCACAGCCCAATCTAGCGCAGCGGAAGAGCATTCCGCAATATATCATTGCCGCACATCAAGTAGCTATCAGCTACGGCTGTTGCCTGTATGCCCATGAATTGAAGGTGCGGTATTGTCATTGTTATGTTATGGCAGGACTGATCAATTGGACCTGGATTCTCGTACCATACGGCAGTGTGACAAAGGTAGGGGTCTTCTCTGCATGTGGGAACCAAGATAAAACCCAAGTTACATTACATTTCACCGTTGTATTACCCGTATGTACTCCTTGCTGCTCCTTACTCTGAAAGCCACCACTTGCAAAAAAGTCATATTCTGCATTTATATCAACTTCATATTTTGTGGGAGGGCCCTCTAGGGCCGCTGTGCGCCCATATTCGGTACACACCTTCGTGTTAGCACTTGAGGGCAGCGGATTCATCCCCTGGTGTGTTTTCTTTGAGCCGTAAATCATTCTACATTCAATAGTTCACAATGTTAATGGGAAATGTTTATTCCCTTGCTTTTCCTGTGTCCACCCTCCTTCTCTGCACTCTTTCCTCTTTTCTTCCGCACATGTTTTAAAACTGTTTTTGTCTGGGATCACAATAGGGAGTTTCATTGGGGTGATCGAACATGCTATACATTGCTCACTTGTCATTTCTTTAATCGTATACCAAATCCATTTTCACTTGCTCCTTCCCAACCAATTTGTTTCTCTGGTTCGAAGCTTGGCCTAACTTTACTAAAAATAGGAATGTCAACATGGACTGAGTCATTTCCGGTGTCGTCTAAGCTATAGTCATCATATACTGCAGTCAGGTCAGCTGTTACCATCGCTGAAGTCACTACCGAAGTCATTCTCACATTAGACGAATATATTTTGGTAGGCATGTCATTTTCCCTTACAGTCGTAGCCTCATTATAAGCGCCTGATTGAGTTTGCCGAGTGGCATCAGCTTTAAATCGCATAGCATTAGCAGCCTGAAGTAGCATTAGCTTTAAATCGCATACCATTAGCAGCCGGAAGTAGCTTAAGTATACGCTCCATTGGCCGCGTTGATAACTGTGGCCCTGTTTGATCATCAAGATCAAATATTAAAAGAGATATCTTGCCTTCCGTTCAAATCCCTTTTGACCTGGTCACCATTATGCGGAAGTCCTATTTCATTAACCTCCAATGTGGCTTTACCTTTACACCCACTTCCCACTGGCCGGGTTTCTCCAGTATCAGTATACTACTCTTCTAATCCCCAGTCCGAGGGTTTTTGATATGTGTAAAGTGTTATGATCGGGGGTGGAAGACCCCAATGCAGGCGAGGGCTGCGAGTCTGGTTCTCGAATCTTTATTAGAATGGTCCAAGTGAAAGGCCAGGCACCAGAGGGGATGGCGTCGGCGTGTCGTTAGTCGTATCCGTGGTCGTGGGGGCCGAGCGTAGTCGGAATCCTGGGAGCAAAACAAGAGGTCGTATATCAATGAAGGCAGGCGAGAAAATACAAGAGGGTACCTCACTGTGAGCAGATCAGACGATCCCGCAGCGTGGTCCTGTTCTTGGTGGCCTTAAATACTCCTCACTGGCTAATGACTCACACCTGGCAGCCCTCGAGTCATTAGAGGCAGGACCTGTGGTTGGGTGGCGGGCGCAACCAGCCACCAATCTCGTCTGGGGCCTGACAGTACCTCCCCCCCTACGCGGGCCACCTGGCCCGCGACGAAGGGCACCCGGGTGTTCCCGGTGGAAGTCCCTGATGAGGTCCCTGGCGAGGATGTGGCAGGCAGGAACCCAGCTGCGCTCCTCAGGACCGTACCCCTTCCAGTCCACCAGGTAGTGCAGGCCGCGACCCCGGCGGCGGACGTCCAAAAGCCGTTCTACCAGAAACGCCGGACCCCCCTCGATCATCAGCGGAGGGGGTGGGGGAGGGTTAGGGGGGGACAGAGGACTTGTCATGACCGGCTTGATCTGGGAAACGTGGAAGGTGGGGTGGATGCGGAGGGGGGGTGGGAGCTTGGGGCGCACGGCACATGGGTTTATTATCCGTTCGATCTTGTAGGGGCCGATGAAGCGGGGAGACAGCTTCCGGGACTTGGTCTTTAAGGGAAGATCACGGGTGGACAGCCAAACCTTTTGACCCATGACGTAGGCTGGTGCGGGGGCACGGTGGCGGTCGGCCTGCCCCTGGGCACGGTCGGAAGCAAGCTGAAGCGCGGCCCGGGCCCTCTCCCAGATACGGCCACATCTGGTTAGGTGGGCCTGGACGGAGGGCACGGCAATCTCCGCCTCCAGGGAAGGGAATGCGGGGGGTTGGTAGCCTAGGGAGCACTCGAAAGGGGATAGGTTGGAGGAGGCGTTAGGGTGGGAATTGTGGGCATATTCTATCCAGGGCAGATGTTCACTCCAAGTGGTCGGGTCGGCATGGGTGGCGCAGCGAATTGCTGCCTCCAACTGCTGATTTGCGCGCTCACACTGACCCTTAGACTGTGGATGATATCCCGAGGAGAGGCTTGCGGTGATCTTCAGGGCTGAACAGAAGGCAGACCAGACGTGTGAAGTGAACTGTGGACCCCGGTCGGAAACGATGTCGGCCGGAATTCCATGCAGGCGGAAAACATGCTGCGTGAGGAGGTCGGCTGTCTCCTGGGCTGAGGGTAGTTTTCGGAGGGCGATGAAGTGGGCCGCCTTGGAAAACCGGTCGACTATGGTGAGTATGGTGGTGTTACCCTGGGACTTGGGAAGGCCCGTAACGAAGTCGACCGCAATATGAGACCAGGGACGACTAGGAATCTGGAGAGGGAGGAGTAGACCGGAGCTTGGCTTGGTGGAGGGCTTGTTGCGTGCACACACCTGGCAGGCAGATACGAAAGATTGCGTATCTGCCCTTAATGTCGGCCACCAAAAGCGTTGGCGCAATACCGCCTGTGTGCGGGCAACCCCTGGGTGGCAGGTCAGGCGGGAGGTGTGGGCCCATTAGAGTACCTTGGACCGCATTGAAGTCGGAACATACAGGTCCTTCTGCGTACCTCTTCTTGGGTCTGGTTCCAGCTCTTGGGCCCTCACTACCTCGGCTTCCAGCCCCGTCCTCATGCTAGCCACCATGCAGGAGGGAGGTAGGATCGTTGGGGGCTCCTCCTCCGAGTCCGGGGACTGAAAAACACGGGATAGCGCACCCGACTTCCCATTCCTGGAACCCGGGATATAGTTAAGCGTGAAATTAAATCTACTGAAAAACATGGTCCACCTGGCCTGGCGAGGGTTTAGCCTCCGGGCCGACCTGAGATATTCCAGGTTCTTGTGGTCAGTCAGAACCGTGAACGGCTGGCTAGCCCCCTCGAGGTGGTGTCGCCATTCCTCCAGGGCCATCTTCACCGCGAGCAGTTCCCTGTCACCAATGCCGTAGTTGCGTTCAGCTGGAGACAGCCTGCGGGAAAAGAAGGCGCAGGGGTGCAACTTCCCATCCGCCTGTTTGCGCTGGGAGAGGACAGCGCCGACCCCCACCTCCGAGGCGTCGACCTCCACCTGGAACTGCAAATTAGGATCGGGGTGGGAGAGGACGGGAGCAACAGTGAAACGGGACTTCAGGTCACTGAATGCCGCCTCCGCTGCGTCTGACCAACAGAACGGGAGTTTCGTGGATGTGAGTGCTGTGAGGGGTGCGGCGACGCGGCTATAGTTCCTGATGAAACGTCTGTAGAAGTTAGCGAACCCCAAAAAACGTTGCAACTCCCTTCTCCCCTTGGGCCTGGGCCACTGAGTAACGGCCTCCACCTTCTTGGCATCCATCCGCATCTCCCCGGCGGCCACCACGTACCCCAGAAAGGTGGTCTCTGAGACGTGAAATCCGCACTTCTCAGCCTTGGCGAATAGGCGGTTCTCTAGGAGACGTTGCAACACCTGGCGCACATGCTGCATATGGTCCTCGAGGCTGCGTGAAAAAATCAAGATGTCATCCAGGTAAACAAATACAAATCGGTTTAGCATGTCCCGGAGGACGTCATTGATCAGGGACTGGAACACTCCCGGGGCATTGCAGAGCCCAAAAGGCATTACCAGATATTCAAAATGTCCCTGGGGGGTGGAAAAGGCCGTCTTCCATTCGTCCCCCTCCCGAATCCGGACCAGATGGTAAGCATTACGGAGGTCTAATTTTGTAAAAATGCAAGCGCCATGTAGCGGGGTAAAAGCCGAGTCGATGAGTGGCAACGGGTACCCGTTCCTGACCGTGATCTCATTCAGGCCTCGGTAGTCGACACAGGGGCGCAGCGAGCCGTCCTTCTTGTCGACAAAAAAAAAACCCGCCCCGACGGGGGAGGAGGAAGGGCGAATCTGTCCAGATGCCAGCGCCTGGGAGATGTAGTCATCCAGTGCCTCCCGCTCCGGCCTGGAGATGTTGTAGATCCGGCGCCTAGGAAGGGAAGCACCGGGCAATAAGTCAATGGCACAGTCATAAGGGCGATGTGGGGGGAGTGCTGTGGCCTGGTACTCGCTAAACACCCGTGAAAGGTCCCGATAGCACTCGGGCACTGTTGATAGGTCAGGGGCATCCTTCCTCGGCGGTGACACTGGGGGTACGTGGGCTGCCTGGAGGCACTTGGTATGGCATGCCGGGCTCCAGGCTACCACGTTGGGTCCCCCCCAGTCGATCACCGGATTGTGCTCTCTTAACCACGGTAGGCCCAGAACAATAGACGCCTCCGGGCAGTCCAAGAGGTAGAAGCACGCCATCTCCTGGTGATTACCGGATAGGCGGAGTAGAACAGGGTCCGTCCGTCGCTCCACTCTGCCTAGGGTACGCCCATCCAGTGCCGTTATACTTAGGGGTCTCTCTATAACCCGAGTCCCGATGCCCAGCTTAGCGGCCACGGAGCGGTCGATAAAACTCTCGTCCGCACCGCAGTCGATCAAAGCAGTGGTGTTGTGATCTCTTCCCCCCCAGGAAAGAGATGCTGGTAAAACAAATCGACGGGAGGCTTCCTCAACGGCCAGGCTCACCATGACCTCCCTTCCTACTGGTGAGCCCTTGCTTTTACCGGGCGGGCAGGGCATGATGTCGAGAGATGGCCCCCCTTGCCGCAATAGAAGCATAGGACCTGCCGGCGGCGTCGCGAGCGTTCCTCCTCAGACGCTCCAGCGCGACCAATTTGCATGGGTTCTGACGTCACCACAGGAGGGGGAGGCGCAGCCGCTGCGGGGGAACCCGGAAGCAGGCGCCGAAGTCCAACCATGGCGCCCACCTGCGAGTCACCTCTCCGCTGCCCTCGTTGTCTCTCTAGTTGGCTGTCGATCCGGATGGCCAATTCCACGAGCGCGTCGAGGGACCCTGGTTCCTCTCGGATCGCCAGCTCCTCCCGCATCTCCACATTCAGCCCCTCCAGAAATGCGTCCTGGAGGGCGGAGTCATTAAAGGCACTCTCGGCGGCTAAGATGCGGAATTCGACCGAGTATTTTGCGACGCTCCGGACGCCTTGTCTGAGAGCTCTTAAGCGCCCGGCTGCCTCCCGGCCGCCCACCGGGTGGTCGAAGATCTTTCGCATCTCTGCGGTAAATAAGTCGTAGGAGGTACAAATGTGTGAGCCCCGCTCCCATTCGGCGCTCGCCCAGGCTAGGGCTTCATCACGAAGGCAGCCGATCAGGTAAGCGATCTTGGCTCGGTCCGACGTGTAGGTGAGGCTTGGTTGTTCAAACACCAACTGGCATTGAACCAGGAAACGCCGGCATGCGGCGAGATCTCCACCGTAGGGGGTGGGTGGGGGGTCCTTAGGTTCTTGTTGCGGCGATATCGGTGTTACCAGGGGAGCGGCTGGGGTTGGCTGTGCACTTGGTGAGTGAGGCAAAGAAGTGAGTTGTGCTCGTATGTTTTCTAGGGTCTCAGCCCTGCTCGATACCTTAGAACAGAGGTACGCAATAGCTTGGGAATGCTGTTCCACGACCTGCGAAATTGGGTCGGAGGGGGCCTGGTCCGCGCCCGCGGGGTCCATGTTGGCGGGATCGTGCTGTTATGATCGGGGGTGGAAGACCCCAAAGCAGGCGAGGGCTGCGAGTCTGGTTCTCGAATCTTTATTAGAATGGTCCAAGTGAAAGGCCAGGCACCAGAGGAGATGGCGTCGGCGTGTCGTTAGTCGTATCCGTGGTCGTGGGGGCCGAGCGTAGTCGGAATCCTGGGAGCAAAACAGGAGGTCGTATATCAATGAAGGCAGGCGAGAAAATACAAGAGGGTACCTCACTGAGCAGATCAGACGATCCCGCAGCGTGGTCCTGTTCTTGGTGGCCTTAAATACTCCTCACTAGCTAATGACTCACACTTGGCAGCCCTCGAGTCATTAGAGGCAGGACCTGTGGTTGGGTGGCGGGCGCATCCAGCCACCAATGTCGTCTGGGGCCTGACATAAAGTCTCTTCCACATAAGCGCCGGGTCTCTATTAATAATACTGAAATGGAACGAATGAATTCCAAATTTCCCACTTGACTTGCCTTTACTTTAACAATCCACAGTTGCGCACCCTTCTCCACACCTCTAAATCCCAGTCTTGGTACTCGTGTTGTGGTTGTTGGATGCGCTTTTACCTCATCTACAACCTTATTGGAGGGTCCTCTCAAGTGCGGTGCCGGCATAGGTTGACCCGTAAGCATTTCATGCGGTGTTAGATGGGTAATCCTGTTATTTTGCATGCGATAGCTCATGAGTTTGAGTGGTAGCGCATCCACACAGTTCAGCTTTGTGCTAGCACATTTTGCTGAGTTTAGCTTTGAGTGTCCCATTAACTCTTTCTACCATACCTCTCGATTACGGGTAATACACACAACCTAACCTTTGTTTTATTCGCAATTGTTGCAAAATTCCTTTGCCAACTTTATGGACAAATGCCGGGCCATTGTCAGAACTTATTTCCGATGGTATACCAAACCGCTGAATTACTTCTCTTAACACGAATTGTACAACGGTTTCCGACCTTTGGTCCTTTGACGCTGTTGCCTCCGACCCTAAATCGGTCGATCATGACCAGCATGTATATGTTTCTTTGCACGGGTTTGATCATGTCTACGAAATTTAAAACAAGATGTTTGAACGGACCTCCTGGATCTCTATTAATAACACTGAAATCGAACGAATGTCTTCCAAACTTCCCACTTGACTTGCCTTTACTTTAACAGTTCACAGTTGCGCACCCTTCTCCACACCTCTAAATGCCAGTCTTGGTACTCGTGTTGTGGTTGTTGGATGCGCTTTTACCTCATCTACAACCTTATTGGATGGTCTCTTTACTGTCCCCGTGGGCTCGGTCACTGGTGTCGAAATCACCAGCACCCGCAGGACGCAGATCACCATCACCAGGAGATGAATCCTTGACATCTGGCTCCTCATTTGGGCTGTCCGCGCTGCTCTGCTCCTTGACTTTCGATCCTGGTGCATGCACCTGAGTACAATGGTTGAGGTGGTACCACGTCGTGCTTCCTTCCACCTGGACAGCCGTAGGTGTTGGTCGAACCACATTATAGGGACCTTGTCGTCTTGGTTCGTGCCACTTTCGCCTGTATACCTTGATGTACACTGGATTCAGGAACCCTGCTTTTCTCCTGCACATAGATAGCTCTATGAATAGCATTTAGCTGTGTTAAATAGTATTTTAGTTCATTTTGCAGCTGCTCCAGAGGGGACCCCTTATAGGGTCCTCTCAAGTGCGGTGCTGGCATAGGTTGACCCGTAAGCATTTCATGCGGTGTTAGATGGGTAATCCTGTTATTTTGCATGCGATAGCTCATGAGTGCGAGTGGTAATGCATCCACCCAGTTCAGCTTTGTGCTAGCACATTTTGCTGAGTTTAGCTTTGAGTGTCCCATTAACTCTTTCTACCATACCTCTCGATTACGGGTAATACACACAACCTTACCTTTGTTTTATTCGCAATTGTTGCAAAATTCCTTTGCCAACTTTATGGACAAATGCCGGGCCATTGTCAGAACTTATTTCCGATGGTATACCAAACCGCGGAATTACTTCTCTTAACAAGAATTGTACAACGGTTTCCGACCTTTGGTCTTTTGACGCTGTTGCCTCCGACCCTACATCGGTCGATCATGACCAGCATGTATATGTTTCTTTGCACGGGTTTGATCACGTCTACGAAATTTAAAACAAGATGTTTGAACGGACCTCCTGGAACTGTCCGATTGGTGTTGGTATACACTTCCGAACATTGTTTTGTGCACAGACTTCGTATTGTCTTAAAACTTCATCCACCATTGCCTGTAAGTATGGTGACTAATATCCTTGTTGCTTAATTTTTCTCACAACTTCCCCCCTCTGCGAAGTGTTCTAAATTGTGCACATCTGGAATTAGTATTGTAAGCAATGAGATTGGTGCTACAAGCAACCCTCTGTGATCTCCACAAACCTTTCTCGTCCTTTGACGCACCTCTCTGCTGCCACAAACTATGTCTACTTACTTTTGCTGGATTAACATCCAGTGTCACAACTGCTTTTGGTGATGTATCGGCGAGCCATCACTTTTCCTGAATCCACGCTGCTTCCACACAGCTCCAAACAATTGACACACGCCTTGCGAATATGCCGAATCTGTATAGGCATTTGCTACTTATCCTTTGGCCATCAAACATGCTTCTGTCAACGCCTTCAATTCAGTTAGCTGCGCAGAGCATGGCTGATCACAACTCTCTGCCTTTACTGTCGTGAAAGTGCTTCCCTCCTGCTTAATGACTGCAAATCCAGCATGATTGTCAAGATAATCTTAATAACAGAATCCATCCACAAACTATGTTACTTCTGCATTGTGCAAAGGAGTAGGTTCCAAATCTGGTCGGAACTTTGTATATTTCATTGTCTCTGATATGCACTCATGAGCCTCCACTTCAAAATCAAAAGGCACGGACGGTGTCCACAGGATTTAATGTCGAACATCTCTTGATTGTGATATTTGGGTATGACAACAACGGAAAGTATTGTCAGCATCGAGCCTGACTTATTACAAATCGACTCTGATTAATCCATTCTGAAATGTTATGATGCGTATAGTTTACTACTGGATAGCCCCATTGTAATTGTCGACGCCTTCTCATATGCATAATTAACACCTGCTAAGCCTTGATAGCATGGACGCCAGCCCTGGGCCACATTGTCCAGCTTCGTGCTATAATAAGCTATAGGCTGTTTTCTCCGACCACTCCACGTCTCTTGCATTAGCACTGCAGACGCATACCGAACAACTTCTGGTTCACGTAATGTAAAAATAAGTAATGTAATTTGTTTAATCTCATAATTTAATGACTTTTACTCCCAATATTTCTTAAATCTTCTAATATGGCGTGAAAAGCAATGTTGTGCTCACACAGATTTTAATTTGCCAAAAGTTTAGGCCCTTGAGGCCAAACAACTTCTGTTTCACGTAACGTAAAAACAAGAGAACAACTTAAAACTCGTAACATTACAAGGTTTTTTTACTCCCAATATTACTTCAATATCCTAACATTATGCAAAGAGTTTTGTGGTCACATGGACTTAATGTCAACAAAAGTTGAATCCCGTGAGACAACTTCCGTTTCACATAAAACTAAGCAACAAAATACATGTAAATTTCAACATTTTACAATTTGAATCTTGTAATAGTACAATCTATGATGATGAATGTTCGTCCTATTTCAATTTTAATCTCATAGGAGTTAGATTTTAATCAGGTAATATTAAGATTTTTTTCTCAGAATATTACAATTTATGAATCCTTGTAAATTCTTACGGCACACCTGACCATCGCTCACGGGAAACAACTAGGAACTAGGAAAAACAGTTTTAAGAACATCTTGAATTAAGCCATATCACAGGAATTTTACATGCCATTATTTTTCATTTTTAACTTTGTATGACTGATTTTACTTCCCATGGCTTGCTTTTTGTGTTCTGCTTCTCTAAAGTGCCTCAATTTGCCCCTTTTTTGTCACTTTGTTAAGGCTCAGGCATCTTCCTCGCTTTATCTTGCTCGAGAATGTCAAAGGCTTTGAGAAGTCCTCTGCCAGGTAATATATTCACTATTCACATCTTTCTTGCTGTTTACCCTGAGTGGTGACTGGCTTGAAGTCAGCTGGGATAATAATAATAATATTAGTAATAGTAATCGTAATAATAGTAATAATAATAGTAATCGTAATAATAGTAATAATAATAGTAATCGTAATAAGAGTAATTGTAATAATAGTAATTGTAATAATAGTAATCGTAATAATGGTAATCGTAATAATGGTAATTGTAATAATGGTAATCGTAATAATGGTAATCGTAATAATGGTAATCGTAATAATGGTAATCGTAATAATGGTAATCGTAATAATGGTAATCGTAATAATGGTCATCGTAATAATAATGGTAATCGTAATAATAATGGTCATCGTAATAATAATGGTCATCGTAATAATAATGGTCATCGTAATAATAATGGTCATCGTAATAATAATGGTAATCGTAATAATAATGGTAATCGTAATAATAATGGTAATCGTAATAATAATGGTAATCGTAATAATAATGGTAATCGTAATAATAATGGTCATCGTAATAATAATGGTCATCGTAATAATAATGGTCATCGTAATAATAATGGTAATCGTAATAATAATGGTAATCGTAATAATAATGGTAATCGTAATAATAATGGTAATCGTAATAATAATGGTAATCGTAATAATAATGGTAATCGTAATAATAATGGTAATCGTAATAATAATGGTAATCGTAATAATAATGGTAATCGTAATAATGGTAATCGTAATAATGGTAATCGTAATAATGGTAATCGTAATAATGGTAATCGTAATAATGGTAATCGTAATAATAGTAATAGTGGTAACATTAGTAGTAGTAATAGTAGGAATATAATTGTAATGGTGTAACATTAGTAGTAGTAATAGTAGGAATATAATTGTAATAGTGTAACATTAGTAGTAGTAATAGTTGGAATATAATTGTAATAGTGTAACAGTAGTAGTAATAGTAGGAATATAATTGTAATAGTGTAACATTAGTAGTAGTAATAGTAGGAATAAAATTGTAATAGTGTAACATTAGTAGTAGTAATAGTAGGAATAAAATTGTAATAGTGTAACATTAGTAGTAGTAATAGTAGGAATAAAATTGTAATAGTGTAACATTAGTAGTAGTAATAGTAGGAATAAAATTGTAATAGTGTAACATTAGTAGTAGTAATAGTAGGAATATAATTGTAATAGTGTAACATTAGTAGTAGTAATAGTAGGAATATAATTGTAATAGTGTAACATTAGTAGTAGTAATAGTAGGAATATAATTGTAATAGTGTAACATTAGTAGTAGTAATAGTAGGAATATAATTGCAATAGTGTAACATTAGTAGTAGTAATAGTGTAACATTAGTAGTAGTAATAGTGTAACATTAGTAGTAGTAATAGTGTAACATTAGTAGTAGTAATAGTAGGAATATAATTGTAATAGTGTAACATTAGTAGTAGTAATAGTGTAACATTAGTAGTAGTAATAGTAGGAATATAATAGTAATCGTGTAACATTATTATTAGTAATAGTAGGAATAGTAATACAGTGGTACCTCGAGATACGATCTTAATGCGTTCCAGACTGAGCTCGTATGTCGATTTACTCGTAACTCAAACGAACGTTTCGCATAGAAATGAACTAAAAACAATTTAATTTGTTCCAACCTTCTGAAAAACACCAAAAACAGGATATTGGATTGGAAAAATATTTTATTTGTTCTAATTCGCCATCTATTAACAAAGTATGAAATAACTAGTGGTTTAATAGGATACCAAAATGTGTTTAATAGAACTAAAATTAGACGGATTTCACGGAGGGTAGAGAGAGAGGGACAGAGGCGGGGAAGAGAGAGGGGGCGTAGAGAGAGAGACTTTTTGCATGGCAACGCGCTTGTAACATAACAAACAAATTGAAATGAACTTGGATTATGATTGGATTGGAAAGAAAGTTGTAAAAAGATAAAAGTAAAGTAAAAAGGAATGTATTAAGAAATATTAAAATGTAATAAAAAGATAGAAGGGCTGTAAAACACGAAAAACATAAGAGTGAACAGAGCTACTGCCACTGGCTTCCACGTGACGGCGCCCTCTTGGAAAAAACTTGATGCAGACACTCAAAAATAAATTTAATCTAACCTTGCACTAAACTTAATTCTAATGTTGTTTTAAATTTTTATACCTTTCTTGTTGGCTCTATTGGCCCCGCTTCCACCCTGACTTTCAAAATATTACGAAAATGATGCACACAAATGTCCTAACAATAGGATAACTTGCCAATTTGCCCGGGAAGTAGTACTCCTCTCATATTAGCAAACAAGCTCCGCCATTCCCACTGACTAACGGGAAAAAAACACTGAAAAAATACTACGCTACGCCCAGTGCTCATAGAGACATTCACGGGGGAGTTGCGACCATAAGACAGTGCCCATGATGTTCTTATGAACAGCCTCTCGCGTCCGCTGTATGCTCGTATATCAAAATTTGTCTTGTATCTCAAGATAAATATTTGCTCAAAATTTTACTCGTATCTCAAATTGCTCGTATGTCGAGGCACTCGTATGTCGAGGTATTACTGTAGTAGTAATAGTAGTAATAGTGGTAATAAAAGTAATAGTAGTAGTAGTAGCAGTAGTAGCAGTAGTAGTAGTAGCAGCAGCAGCAGCAGCAGCAGTAGCAGCAATAGCAGGAATAGTAGGAATCGTAATAACTGGATTGGATAACTTTATTCATCCCGTATTCGGGAAATTTCATTGTGAAAGTAGCAAGAAAAGCATAGTCATAAGTTAGACGGTACAGTCGCAAAGGCCGCAGAACAACAAAGCAAAAGCAGAAAGTACAAAGCAAATCAAAGTAAATGGGATCATTAAGAATAACCAAATCAAATCATTAAGACAGAAAAGCAGCAAAAACACAAAACGAGCGAGAGTGGACGGAGCTACCGCCACCGGGTGCCACTTGAACGGCGCCATTTTGGTTGCGGTAGCAAAAACGGACACACACAGGAAGTCTTCCACAAGATAGGGAACTTCTGCAGACTGGGACCGAGGTAGAGAATATGCAGAGTCACTCTTCCAACCTTATCCGCACAGTTCCTCAGTAGTCTGGAGCTGAAGACAACAGTAGCAGAGTAGAGCCCCTCGACTCCGTTGCTGGTAAGCGCCGACAGTTCTTCCATCTTATCCCACAATGGAATGGTTGGTCAGAAGCGTTGCCTCTTCTCCCGGCACTTTTGTCCAGCTCCGAATCTCTGGCGGCACCGAGGTGTTGCTCCTTCTGCTGCGTATTGTAACAGCTAGTCCCATGTGTGTGACAGCGTAGGCATGGCTGAATGGTTCCAAAAAAGAAGTAGTTGAAAGAAGCCAGGCTAACAGAACAAGGAAAGTTGTAAAAACATTAAAGTAAAAAGTATAAAGTACAAAGTAAAGTAAAAAGGAATGTATTAAGAAATATTAAAATGTAATTAAAAAAAAAGATAGAAGGGCTGTGATAAAGTGGTTCAGAAAATGAGATGAGATGAGAGTAACACATTTGTACTCACTATTAAAACCATCAATATTGAGGTGAAAATTGTGAATAAGGGGGCGGCTTATACGCGAGAAATTGTAAAATTCAAATTTTAAGGCAATTTTAAGGTTGCCGCTTATATGCGAGTAAATGTGTGTGTATGTATATATATATATATATATATATATATATATATATATACATACATACAACAAAATTCAAAAACAGAAATCCAAACATAAACTACAAATGTCCTTTTTAGAAAGCCCTTCAATGTTTTGTCGACATGCATACAAAGTCCTAATAACAAATTTGTTTTAAATTATTATTTTTTTGCAGGCAATATTTTGTCGAAATGCTCAGAAAATGTGGCTATACTTACCAAGAGGTCATGCTCTCACCTACAAGTGTAAGAACATGTACTTCTATCTTTGTTGTCTGATTGCTTTCCAAAAAAAATCTGATGTACTATAACATGCAGATTGGGATCCCAAATTCAAGACTGCGTTATTTTTTGATGGCCAAGATCTCAAGAGACACAATGTTTTCAAAAATAAAGGTGAGACAAATGGAAGGACAGTGGTACCTCGAGATACAAGCTTAATTCGTTCCGGGACTGAGCTCGTATGTTGATATTCTCGTAACTCAAACGAACGTTTCCCATTGAAATGAACTAAAAACAAATTAATTCATTCCAACCCTCTGAAAAAACACCCAAAACAGGATATCTGATTGGAAAAAATGTTTTATTTGTTCTAATTTGCCATCTCTTAACAAAGTATGAAATAACTAGTGGTTTAATAGGATACTAAAATGTGTTTAATAGAACTAAAATTAGACGGATTTCATGGAGGGTAAAGAGAGAGGGACAGAAGGGGGAGACTATTTTCACGGCAACGCGCTCCATAAGATAACCTAAACAAATTTAAGTGAACTCTGATAACGATGCAGGCACACTCAAAAATAAGTTTAATCTAACCTTACACTAAACTTAATTCTAATTTTGTTTTACATTTTTATACCTTTCGTCTCCCGGCCGGGTTGGCTCTGTTTCCCCCGCCTCCACCCTGAGTTTCAGATGCAACCTATCGATGGTACTTTGCGTTTATATTCCCTTCAAAATATCCCGAAAATTATGCACACAAATGTCCTCACAATAGGATAACGCACGACCACTTGCCAACGAGTAGTATATACAACTCCCTTATTAGCGATCGCCTCGCCCGAGATTTGCAATGACCAACAGGGAAAAAAACACTGAAAAAATGCAACGCTCCGCCCAGTGCTCGCAGAGACATTACAAGAGGGAGTTGCGACCAGAGAGACATTACACGGGGGAGTTGCGACCAGAGAGACATTACACGAGGGAGTTGCAGGGAGAGAGAAGTGCCCATGATGTTCTTATGAGCAGCCTCTCGCGTCCGCTGTCTGCTCGTTAATCAAAATTTGTCTCGTATCTCAAGATAAATATTTGCTCGAAATTTTACTCGTATCTCAAATTTCCCGTATTTCGGGCCACTCGTATGTCGAGGTACCACTGTACTGTACCTATTTTCCAGCATTGCTGCTTTTGTGGAGGAACCAATGTCAGAACTGCTATATTCGCTATATTGACCACCGTCTTTATAGATTGTCATTTATGTCAGAAAGTCGCATTTTACTTACAGAAACAGCCATACAAACTCAGGACTTGATAAAATGTAATTAAAAAAAACCTTACCGGGATACCACATACGCACACTGACAGTGAGACAACATGACCAAACGCAAGCAATAATCCAACAACCAGACATACCAAGACGCAACGTATAAACACACAAGGGATAAGTATCAATCAAACACACCTGGTCACAAAGGAAGGGGAGCCTAGAGGGACACACACCACCCAGACAGCACTCACAAGGGAGACACGCACACACCTCCACCACGGGGTCGTCATGGCCGGCCCACAACAAAGCGGCAAACAGGTCCTTCAGGGGGTCGTCCAGGCCGGCCCGAAAAGAAGCTGCAAACAGGTCCTTCAGTGGGTCGTCCAGCCCGGCCCGCAAAGAAGCGGCGGGCAGGCCCTTCAGGAGGTTGTCCTGGCCACCCCACAAAGAAGTGATCCTGCTGGGTCCATTATTGGTTGGATTATTCTTTCACGAACACGCCTTGGGTGCGCAGCGAAGTCAGACCCAAAGATGCAGCAAGTAGATGAGACAGGAGTGCTGGTGCACAAAACTTAGGACTTGTTAAAAATCAATAAAGAAACAAACTTAACCGGGAGAGCAAATTAGCACACTGACAGGGAGACAACATGACCAAATGCAAGCAATAATCCAATAACCAGACATACCAGGACACAACGTATAAATAAACACACAAGGGATCATTATCAACCAAACACACCTGGTCACTTAAGGAAGGGGAGCCCAGAGGGACACATCACTCAGACAGCACACACCTCCACCAAAATCCCAAACCAAACGTGAAACCCACATTCCAAAAACATGAATGAATGGGTGTGTGTTCATGGTTGTCTGTCTCCTTGTGACCTGCAATCGGGTGGCCACCGATTCAGGGTGTTCCCCGCCTCTGGCCCGGAGTCAGCTGGGATAGGCTCCAGCACTCATCGCGACCCTGATGAGGATGAAGCGGTTCAGAAAATGAGAGAGATGAGAAGCCCATAGTTGGGCAATGCGCTTTATCAGTCAGTAGGCATTAGTCTGAATGCGACAACTCAAAACAAATTCCAAGTCACCCTGACCAATGACAACGTCACTTTATTTAACCCTCATGTTAAGGCAGTGGTTCTTAACTTGGGTTCGATCGAACCCTAGGGCTTCGGTGGAGCCTTTGCCGCGGAGGTCAAGACAGATCGACACATCATGTCTATACATGATAACATGTCCAAACATGTCCAGCTTGACCATCACTGGCTGCAGATGATCATGTGACATTATTTGGCCAATCAGTGCTGCGAGGAATTTAAATATCTTGAATTTGAAAAAAAAACCCATTTTATTTTACACTAAAGAAGGATTCGGTGAATGCGCATATGAAACTGGTGGGGTTTGGTAGCTCCAACAAGGTTAAGGACCACTGTGTTAAGGGAAGCTCAGGCTCCCTTCTCTCCAGCAACCTTTTCTAGCTTCTCCAAGGGGGTACCAAGGCATTTTCACTGTTCATAGAATTGGACACTGCAAAATTAAGATTGTGGCCAAAGCAATTTAGACATGGCCTGCTGAGATTCCTTATTGCAATGACACTCACTGTTGGGTCCATTTTATTGTAGTATTGTGTGCTCATGTGCTTTCATCTAGTCTCCAGTCTGCAAAAGCTGAGGTTTTCTCCTAATGCATTGGGAGTATGGTTTTCTGGAAGATATTCAATTTCTGAACACTTTGAATGCAGAGTCCAGTCATTTGCTATGTACCGTATGGTCAAACTCACATAGGGAGTTATATTTTAGCTAGACTTCATCTGCTGTGGCAGAGAAAAAATAGATTTTTTCCTTGATATTTGTCTAATGTTTGCAGCAAAAAGAATCAAGATGCTGCTTTTTGAAATAATTTCTTCAGCCGTATGGTGGACTAGGCTTTCCATGAGGAAACACCAGATAATTACACCAGTCTCCCTGAGACAAGTAACAACCAACTTGCAAGTCATTTTATTCGAGTCACAAGCAAGTCCCAAGCTTGTCGTGTTGTAAGCATGTCGAGTCAAGTGACGAGAATATGTTGAGGCAAGCCAAGTCACAACTTTGTCAAACCAAGTCTGGTCAAGCCACAATTTTGTTGAGTCGAGCTGAGCTAAGTCACAATTTTATCAAGCTGAGTTTGGTCAATTGACACGTTTATTGAGTCGAGACAAGCCAAGAAACACGGTTGTCAAGCAAACAGCAGTGTCTCGGCAGCAACTCTATTTATGGGCCGCCTTCGATCAGTCAAAGTTATCAGTACGTTGTATCTTACATCAGTCACCTCGGTCTGGGGTAAAACGCCAGGCATGACACATTTGTGTTGACGGCGGCAATAGGAAGATTTTAACTTTCACCTATTGTCACCAGGTGGACGGCTGACAAAAGCACGAGTAAGGCAATTGGAAGCAGCAGGTCTCGACATCAAAGAGTAATTAGTAAGCCATCAGACTTCACCTTACTCCTGGGTGACAGGAAAGTTAGTATAGGCCCAGCAGTGCATATAGACGATTATCCCGACTGACACCCTTCAGGCAGAGGAGCCCCATCATTACCTTGCATTGTTGAAGAAAGACAACAGAGCAGTCTCGCACTTTAGCAGATTGATTCTGGATTTGGGAACTTTGCTTGTAAAAATATTTAAGAACCATGACGCAAGACGTAAGAATATCACAAGTTGTCCGATGTCTTTGTTAGAAGCATCTAGAGTTGTTCAGTCGCCAATACCCTTCAATGCCAATGCTAAGTGTTTATCATGGCCGTAGGAGGCATAATATTGCCTTATGCAAACATTTAATATGACCAGGCCTCTCTCTCAATGTGCATTGAATCACACACTCATAATCTTTAAAACAAGAATCATTTTATAATAGCATGACCCCATTTTCAATCTGCCAAATCACTGCTCCAACTAAACAGTTAAGTAGAAGGATAGGTTCAGGATCCTTGGGAACAGGCACAGGGTCACAAGGCCGTGATAAGGCATCGGGCTTGGTGTTTCGGAACCCCGGCCTGCAAGATAGACAAAAAGAAAAGCGATTAAAAAGACGGCCGTGTAAGTTTAGGCGTTGCAATTTTGCAAATATATTCAAGGTTCTTATTATCTGTCTAGACAATGAATGGGTGTTCAGCCCCCTCCAACCAGTGCCTCCATTCTTCCAAAGTGACCTTTATCGCAGGTAGCTCATGATAACCGACATCATAGTTCCACTGCGCCTTGGACAACAACCGCCACAATAAGACACAAGGATGCCTCTTCCCAGCCCACTCTGAGCGCTGTGAGAGAACCGCCATGATGTCCTCGTTGGAATCGTCCACCCCCACCATGAATTCTCGCTTGGGTTCCACCAGCATGGTCAGGATAGGTGCTTTAGTGAAGCGGGTCTTGAGGACCTGGAACGCAGCCACCGCCTTAGGAATATATGTTAACCGCACCTTGGGGGAAGTGAGAGCATGTAACAGTCTCTAAAAAACGCAAATAGAAGTTTGCAAACCCAAGGAATTGGTGTGTCTTCTTGTGGCTATCTAGAGTAGTCCAGTTGGTCACCGTGCCTTAGCCGGTCCATCTGCACCCTTCCAGGAGCTGCAATGAATCCCAGGATGAAATTAACTTTTTCCAGTTAATTCCAGTCTGGAGCATGATATATCATGGCTGAAAATGAATCCCACTCTGCCGATGATTACAACATAGTTCGTCGTTCAACAGTTTGAATGTTATCCTTGATGTTATCCTTTGTATAATAAGAGTGGCCTTAACTTTTTTTTAAATATCTTAATTTAAAATGGTGTTGGAAATATTGGTTCAAACTTTTGTAATGTGATCACAATATCTGATGTAAGTCTGTACTCTATATCTTAGGAGTCCGACACGTCAATGCTCCCTGCTGAGACTGAGTCCTCTGAGGCGCCTTCCCTTTCACGCCCTCAACAGCCAGTTAGTTCTATGATAAGACAGGAAGAAAAGGAAGGTTATTGTGTCCTTTATAAACTAGAGACAGCAAATGATGCTCTAAAAAAGATTAATCAGAATAATGATTCTTCAGTGAAGCAGATCCAAGACTTCCTTGAACCTCAGGGAAATCTTGAAATGGAGCAATATCTTGTTCCTTCTAAAATACTGATGCGTTATGCTTTAATCCTGGATATTGTCCAACCCAACTGCCGGAGATCTATCTGCTTCACCAAAGGGTAAGTGTGTTGATCATTTGTTGTTATTCTACCTTGTTTCTGCAGTACTAAAAAAGACATAAACCAAAAGACTGACACCATAAAAAGAGGAATTCCCTAATTCTCAGAGGAAGCCAGCCTGTCAAGTCACCCAACAGATTGTTGTTGTCCTTGCATTCTGAAGATATTCGGCCCCCTTGAACTTTTCGGTACACGGTCGATTGATCGCGGGTCTTTTGGTCGCCAATCTTTTGGTCGACGGTCTTTAGGTCGCCCGGAAGGTAAGGGATAATTACCATTTATATCGTTGCTCAAATTCCCTAAATACAAACTGCGAATTACAGACGCTCCCCTACTTACGAACAAGTTAGGTTCCGAGCGATTGTTCATAAGTTGAATTTGTTCGTAAGTTGATTCAGTGCTATATTTTGTATTATAATTTATGTTTAAGGCCTATATAAGTATATTGAAGGTTTATATAAGTGCATTTGTATGTTTAAGGCTTGTATAAGTAACCTGCATTGGTTTGTACTGAAAAAAACATTTAACGAACGATCGTCGAACGATTCAAGTGGTATGCCTGTGCAACGCTCACCATTTTCTCACCCGCATCAAGCTTCTTTATTATTGCCACTTTCGTTTCAAATGAAATGGCTTGCCTCTTCCTTGCACTACCACCCTCACTAGAAGCCTTTCGGTTTTCACCAACCATATTGAATAATGGATGCACGAGATATTTAATGATAAAAATGTTCTTTGCGCAATGGAGATATGTTCACGCACTTACGCACTGCAACGAACTTGGCAGAGGAAGGTGGATGCTGGGTGAGCTCACAGCGCCAGGCGTCAGTATTAGCGGCGGAAAGAAGCACTACAAGAAGTAGCCGAAAGAAGCCAGGCTCACAGAACAAAGAAAGTTGTAAAACTTTAAGCAAGTTATTGATCATATGCTACCTGATATTAACATGCAACTCTGTGTACGTGTGTTTTTCTTTAAAGCTATGGCCGATATGTGGAAGGAACTGGCTCAGTACTGCAAAGTTGCCTGGAAACAGAGGTATAGTTGAAACATTCAAAAAAAAGTATGCATGTATATGCAATCCCATCTTTCTCCGGGCCAGAGGCGGGGGACACCCTGAATCGGTGGCCAGCCGATTGCAGGGCACAAGGAGACAGACAACCATGCACACTCACACCTATACTTGGGGGCAATTTCGACTGCCCAATCAGCCTACCATGAATGTTTTTGGAATGTGGGAGGCAACCGGAGTACCCGGAAGAAATCCACGCATGCAAACTCCACTCTGATGTAAATGACATGGATTTAAACCCAGGACCCCAGAGCTGTAAGGCAGACTTGCTAACCACTCGCTCCCCCGGGCCGCCATTCCCCAAAAGTACCAAATTTCTAATTTAAATGCCTCAAAATTCACACCATAGCCTTCCACCATCTTGATTCAACTGCATTGTAAACCAGAAGAATTCGTTAACACGAGTGCATTGTGAATAATCTGTTACAAGTTTTGACGAATGATTCGTATTGTGCGACTTGAGCGTGGCAATAGATTCAGATTATTTTTGGATTATTTTTGGATTAGATTTAGATTAGATTTAGATTAGATTTAGTTTAGATTAGATTTAGATTAGATTTAGATTAGATTTAGATTAGATTTAGATTAGATTTAGATTAGATTTAGATTAGATTTAGATTAGATTTAGATTAGATTTAGATTAGATTTAGATTAGATTTAGATTAGATTTAGATTAGATTTAGATTAGATTTAGATTAGATTTAGATTAGATTTAGATTAGATTTAGATTAGATTTAGATTGGAATTAGATTGGATTTGGATCTGGATTTGGATCTGGATTTGGATCTGGATTTGGATCTGGATTTGGATCTGGATTTGGATCTGGATTTGGATCTGGATTTGGATCTGGATCTGGAGCTGGATCTGGAGCTGGATCTGGAGCTGGATCTGGAGCTGGATCTGGAGCTGGATCTGGAGCTGGATCTGGAGCTGGATTTGGAGCTGGATTTGGAGCTGGATTTGGAGCTGGATTTGGAGCTGGATTTGGAGCTGGATTTGGAGCTGGATTTGGAGCTGGATTTGGAGCTGGATTTGGAGCTGGATTTGGAGCTGGATTTGGAGCTGGATTTGGAGCTGGATTTGGAGCTGGATTTGGAGCTGGATTTGGAGCTGGATTTGGAGCTGGATTTGGAGCTGGATTTGGAGCTGGATTTGGAGCTGGATTTGGAGCTGGATTTGGAGCTGGATTTGGAGCTGGATTTGGAGCTGGATTTGGAGCTGGATTTGGAGCTGGATTTGGAGCTGGATTTGGAGCTGGATTTGGAGCTGGATTTGGAGCTGGATTTGGATCTGGATCTGGATCTGGATTTGGATCTGGATTTGGATCTGGATTTGGATCTGGATCTGGATCTGGATCTGGATCTGGATCTGGATCTGGGGCGGGATCTGGGGCGGGATCTGGGGCGGGATCTGGGGCGGGATCTGGGGCGGGATCTGGAGCGGGATCTGGAGCGGGATCTGGAGCGGGATCTGGAGCGGGATTGGAGTAGGATTACCCACTCCGACCCCACTCCGACCCCACTCCGACCCCACTCCGACCCCACTCCGACCCCACTCCGACTTCGATCCGGTTGATTTTTAGATTCAGCGGACCTTAGATTTAGCGGCAATAGGTTGTCTTTAGATTAGATTTAGATCAAGATCACGAGCAGATCGCGATTAGATTTAGATTAATATCGCGATTAGATTGCGATTAGATTTAGATCAAGATCGCGATTAGTTCGCGATTAAATTTATGTCAATATCGCGACTTGATTTAAATAAAGATCGCGATTAGATTGCGATTAGATTTAGATCAAGATTGCGATTAGATTTAGATCAAGATCGCGATTAGATTGCGATTAGATTTAGATCAAGATCGCGATTAGTTCACAATTAGATTTAGATCAAGATTGTGATTAGATATAGATCAAGATCGCGATTAGATTTAGATCAAGATCGCGATTAGATTAAGATCAATATCGCAATTAGATTTAGATCAAGATCGCAATTAGATTTAGATCAAGATCGCCATTAGATTTAGATCAAGATCGCGATTAGATTTAGATCAAGATCGCGATTATATCGCGATTCAGATTAAGATTAGATTAGATTAATCCGGTACTTGGGGAAATTCACTTTGTTGCAGTAGAAAGTGACAACACAGACACAGGAAAAGACATCGTAGACTTGAATATAATAGATTATAAATTAATGAAAAAAATGAAAGTGGTGGAAAACTACTCCTATGAATTTTGGTTTTTGTTCAGATAACATTTTAAGCAATTTTTATTTTCAAAAAATGTACTAAATTGCTCAGGAAAATTTTCTTTGTCTATATTCTCATCTCATTTTCTGGACCGCTTTGTCCTCGTTAGGGTCGCGGGGGGTGCTGGAGCCTAACCCAGTTGACTCCGGGCCAAAGGCGAGAGACACACTGAATTGGTGGCCAGCCGATCGCAGGGCACAAGGAGACGGACAACCATGCACTCTCACACCCATTCCTGGGGGCAATTTAGAGTTTCCAATAAGCCTACCCTGCATGTTTTTTTATGTGGGAGGAAACCGGAGTACCCGGAGAAAACCTACGCAGGTCTGGGGAAACATGCAAACTCCACACAGATGGACATTATTTGGATTTGAACCCAGGACCCCAGATCTTTGTCTATTTTAAAATTAGTATTTGGTTAGGTTCTTAATGGTTAATTTCTGTGCTCTGCAGATCGAGACGGTGTTTAAAAACCTGGACCAATTCTCTCAAGAAGAAAAACTCCAACAACTCCAGGGACTGAAACTTCGTTATTTTACCCCCAGAGAAGTAGCCAACATAATGGGCTTCCCCGAAAGCTTTTGTAAGTCCAAAATTGTTTGCTTACATAAGAGTAGATTCTTTTTTTTTGTTCTGAAAGAGTAATACATGGGAACTTTAAGTATCATAGTAAAGTAATTATTTAGACATAAATTGATGAGTTTTCTGCTCATACATTACTCAAAATGTTGTCCTTCATAAAGGGTTCCTTCCGACAACACTTCTACACTGTGCTGTGCACATAACTTAAATCAAAATGTCTTCCAAATAGTTTCATCTATGCACTGTGTTGATTAATTTATGTCACCTTTGAAAGTCAAAAGCTGATTGATATTGAATCAGTCACAAAGTGAAGAAGGCTCGTCGCCCTATTTTTTTTTATCTCACTTATCCTATCCAATCATAGTGCCGAGTTTTCTCTAATTTCAAGCAATTTTCAACCCATCGAGAAGTTTTAATGATCACACATCATGTGAGCCTTTAATTGAACACAAGTCAACTTTATTTAATTAAACGTGACGTTTGAGTAAAATAGATTGCAGCAGCACTTTCAAGGTGCTTAATTGCAAAGTGGGTCATTAAATGTGTGCATGCCAATTTTCAACATTTTTTTAGGTAAACATCGAAGATGCTTTGCCACGAGCCGTAACCATTTGGAACTACTCAAATTTAAAAAATGCAGAACGCTTTTAGAAAATATCTATCCACACACTCCAAATCAATTTGATCCAAACACCTGAAGTACTTGGGACCACCCTGCGAAATAACCGTTCATATATTTCACCTAGACATCACATGTTTAATTAAAGTCTACTTGTGTTCAATGGAGCCAAATAATCTTTTATATATATATTCTTATTTCACTTCCTCAACTTAGATTATTTTGTGAATATAAATATTAAAAAATGGTGGAGTTTTATTAGTTGACAATCCTCTGTTACATTTGGTTGGGGGTAAAGTGGCTCTGGATAAACAGACAGGGGGCTGGTCTCTATTTGAGATAGGGCATGATAGACTGACTACCCCTGTGGGGGAAAAGAGAGGAGGAAAGGGAAAAGAAAATGAGAGACTAAAGATGATGTGAATGGTTGTTTTTCTTGCTCAAAGTATTATTGGTATCCTTCACCACTTTGTGTCTTCAACATTCGTGACTTCACTACACTGCAGTATAAAAAAAGTTCATGAAAGTCAAAATTCATGCTGAATATTGCAAGCGGAAGACACTTCCCTGTCTTCCAATTGCCATTAAGAAAGGGGCAGAAGACAGAGGACTGTCACTCAACTTAGCGACGAGAAAAAATGACGGTGAGCGGCCTGTCATTTTTATCTTAAAATAGAGTTTTCTGAGAGCCTGGGAGCCTTGTCTTGACACTGTCAAGACGATTGCCAAGTTCTTTAGCATATCAAGGAACGTCAATATGTAGGAGGCATTTTGAATTGAATTGAATGCTTTTATAATCATTATAGTAGTATAATCAGATTTAAAGCTTTCAACGCGTAGAGCACAAATAACAACAAACAGACAAATAAGTAATCAAAAGATTACAAATCAATAAATAAGTAGTCCAAGTGAGATCAGCAGAGCGGAGCGGGCTTGTTCCGTCTGAAGTCCAGGATGAGTTCCATGGTTTTGGAGACGTTTAGCGCCAAGTTGTTGAGAGCGCACCGCTCGCTGAGTCTATGGACGCAACAACAAACAAACACAGATAATCAATATATAGTAATGATAAATAAATAATCACTAAATAGTAAAAGTAAACAAGTGTTCAACATAATAAATAAGTAGTATAAGTAGTAGTAATAACTCTTGATTAGGTCCTAGGTGAAGAACTCAAGTTGAGTACGGTGACAGCTCTTGGGAAGAAACTCCTTGAGTCTGTTTGTCTTGGCTGTTATGGCTCTGTAGCGCCTTCCAGAGGGCAGCAGGTTGAAGTGGTGGAAGCCGGGATGCGTATCGTCTTTTATAATGCTCTCTGCCCTTCTTAGGCACCGGGATTCGTAGATGCTGGACAGAGTAGGTAGGGGCAGTTGATGATCTTTTGGGCTGTGTTGATCACCCTCTGCAGGTTGCTCCTTCCTTCCTCAGTACTCTCAGGAAATGTAGTCTCTGCTGCGCCTTCTTGACGAGTGCTGTGATGTTTGCCGCCCAAGTGAGATCAGCAGAGCTGTAGACTCCTAGGAATTTTCAAGTCTTTACTTGCTCCACGCATTCGCGATTAATATACAGGGGCGACAGAGCAGCCTTGTTCCGTCAGAAGTCCAGGATCAGTTTTCTGGTTTTAGAGACATTCAGCACCAAGTTGTTGAGAGCACACCACTCGCTGGGTCTAAGGACCTCATCTCTGTAGGCTGTCTCACTCTCCCCTGTGATCATCCCCACCACCGTTGTATTGTCCGTAAATTTCACAATGATGTTGTTAGCAGAGCGGACACGCGGACGCCACAGGGGCTGGCTATGGTAGGGGGCGGTCGCTGCGTTCGCGCATCCCCGGACGCTTCGTGCGGCCGGGCCGGGTGCACCCCGTCCCTCGCCCACTGGCCTGTTCCCCGCCGGCGACCGTGTCGTCCAGATCCACCTGGGCAGGCCCGGTTAGCTCAGTCAACCATGATTAACCTTTCACCAATTTCGTTATACGCAGCTGTGTATGATGACAATAAAGGCTTTTGATTTGATTGAGTGAAAACACGGGGGGAAATAAATAATAAATACTCAGCAGACATTCAGCTCTTTTCCTCAAACAGCCATTGACTGCCCCAGACGATCAATGGCTACCCTCAAAGTGGTGAGGCTTTATTGAACAATCAAATTGATAGGAACTGCCCACTCGCAGGTGGCCCGTATTGCAATCAGCAGGTCAAGGAAAAGACACTTCCCCTTCAAAATAAAAGCACAATCAAAAGCACACCTTAACTCCCCCACCTGCTCTCACATTGTTACCCAAACACATTAACACCACACATAAGCTCATCATTCTCCAAACAAAAAGTTAACAAACTTGTTCAACTTAAATTTAGTAGCAGGCTTTGTCAGTACATCTGCTACCATTTCTGCAGTAGGACAATATTCTAACATAATGTGTCCATACTTTCAAAGTGGATCTAATAAAGTGGTACTTTATGTCAATACCGTATTTTCACACTTACACACGTACCGTCTTGACGGGCGCAGTCTCAATTCCGGGTGTATTTTCATTTTTTTGCCCACAGATAAGGTGCTAAGGCCTAATTGGCGCTAGCATTATGCTAACGTATGCTATGCTAGCTATGCTTCTGTATGTTATGCTAGCGTGTTGTTTTTTTCTTTTTTTTAAAAGACAGCATGAGCAAAAATAAGTTTGATTGCGCTTTATTGATGGAAAGGGGACTCACATTGATATAAGTTATAGAAGTTAAACATCCCCAAAAATCATCTAACTCCTCATCTTTTGTATCTGATATAGAGTTCGGCCAAGTGGGCGAGTTTGCAGTCCAACATGTTATGCTCCATGTCACTGTCAGAGTCCAACTGGTCGCCGGGGTAGTCCTGGAACTTGATGCCAGCTTTGGCGAGAAGCTCAAACTGCAGTTGATAGGTTTATTAACAGATATACTTTAATAAAAGGAGAGACATCGTTGACATAATCCAGCGATAACTTGCAAGTGAGAATCAGTCCTGGCTCGACCTCGCCACCGGAGCATTCTGAAGAAAGGCATCCTCCTCTGTCCATTTAGTCGCACATAATCAAAACACTTGAGGGCCGAGACTTGAGCCCACGCATCCACAATACATTCACATATTGTTGCGTAACTTGCTCAACGCTGCCTGCCAGTCTTTGTATAACATCGGACACCCATTGCTCCCAAGCCGTTCGCAACTTTGTTTTAAATGCTCTATTTACGGCAATGTCCAGCGGTTGTACTTCCTTCGTCAAACCTCCCGGAATGACGGCAAGCTCGGAGTTCATATGCCAGACTTGGTGTTTCACTTCAGCCGTGAGTTGGGCGCGCATGGAGTCGCAGATCAGTATTGACGGTGACGTGCGGAAAAAGCCATCCGGTCTTCTCACATACACTTTGTTAAGCCACTCTTTCATTTTGTCCTCGTCCATCCATCTCTTCTGGTTGGCTTTGACAATGACACCGGCTGAAAAGCTTTCCTTCGGCAACATCTTTCTCTTAAATATCACCACAGGTGGTAGCTTCTAACCGTTCCCATGGCAAGCAAGCACAACCGTGAAAGCTGCCTTCCCGTGGCCCCTTGTGCGTACCGCGACCGTCCTGGTTCCCTTCTTGATGACAGTGTGGTTCGTCGGAATGTCAAAAGAGAGTTGCACCTTGTCCATATTGATGTGGCTGGGCTGGATACGCTTGTCGGCAATCTTTTTGCTGCACTAAGAGCGAAAGGCTGCCATCTTTTCTTTGTAGTCTGCCAAAAGCTGCTGTGCCACCGTAGTTTTTGCTCGGATGGATAGATAGTTTTGTTTCATGAAGCGAAAGCACCAAGACGGACCTCCATGAAAATGTTAAATTTTCATTTAATCGGCAAGCTTTTTGTGTCGAATGGGGACTGTAGAGATGCTTCTTCCCGCTGCTTTTCTTTTTCGATTCAGTATTTGAGAAACTCTTCCAACTTGGGACACCTCGCTTTACCTCCGTGGGAACTCAGCGTTGTCTTTTTGACTTATTTAAGCTGATTTTCCAGCTCCCTCCACTTGCGAACCATGGACTCGTTCATGTTGAGATGCCGAGCTGCAGCTCGATTTTCATGTTCTTCCACGTTGCGGATAGACCACAAGACCACCTAGAAGTTGTTTAATGTTGGATTGTGGCAGCTAGTGCCAGGTATTCTACCTCACAAGCTGACAACAATGCCATCTTTGGCTAGGCTTATACAGTAACCAGTTGTACTGCCTCTGTCAATATCTATATTATATCAATATATAATAGAGGGACAGGAACAGGCTGAATAAGCTGGTCAGGAGGGCCAGCTCTGTTCTGGGCTGTCCTCTGGACTCTGTGGAGGAAGTGGGAGAACGGAGAATGCTGACCAGGATGATGTCCATCATGGACAGCACCTCCCACCCCCTGCATGAGTCTGTGGAGTCCCTCCGAAGCTCCTTTAGCAATAGACTGCGGCACCCTCATTGCAGGAAGGAGCGCTTCCGCAGATCCTTCCTCCCATCAGCTGTCAGGCTGTCACACCTACCGTATGCATGCACATTTATGTTTATGTATGTATATATGTGCTAAGCAACACGCTTATTTATTTATATATTTATTCATGTATTTATTTATTAACTTACTTATTACCTATTTATTTATGTCTAAAATGCCTTTCCTATTCCTGCATCCTCACCCTCTTGCTACTGTGACAACGAAATTTCCCGAATACGGGATGAATAAAGTTATCCAGTCCAATCAGCAGGCCAATCTGCATCACTGAACGTTTGGATACCGTGTTTCACACTTTCTGTAACACAATTTCCACTCAACTGTACCCTTTAAGACATCGCAATACATGTTTAACTGAGACCCATTGCTCCTCTGTTGGCTCTGTAAATTACTGTGACAGTTTGCTTACAACAAAACTTAAATCAGGTCTTGTACAAATACTTAAATAGATGAGGCTACCGACACCCTCTCTGTGTTTTCTGACATCCAGAGTCTTTTCTGCACCATCAGTATAGGCTAGCTTTAATTCACAAGGTGTTGACCTAGGTTTATAATTTTGCATTTCAAACCATTCGAGGATTTTCTCCACATAATTTGCTTGAGATATAGTCATACAGTGATTATTCTGGCTAAAATCAATGCCTAGAAAAAGGTCTTAATCTGCCCAAATCTATTTTGATGGCAGCATTTTCTTTACATCACTCAGAACATTTTCATTACTTGCCGCAATGATTAAATCGTCAACCCAGATCAAAATTATAAGCTTATAGTTTTGAGTCTGTCTTGCGTAAACACAATGGTCAGCCTGATTTTGTGCAAAGTGGTCTTTGAAGAGGTGTTAATGCCTTTTAATTGCAACCTAAACTCATCAAAATCATCATCAACACAAGTTTGGGTCTGTTGCACTATACTAGTTGTTGAAACAAATTTGACTAGTCAACTTTTCTGCACCCTTCTGGTTTCAGGAAAATAGACAATGTATGCTGGACTGGTCTTATCATACCCAATGAGCACACATTTTTCACCTCTTGGATCAAGTTTTCTTTTGTCCTGTTTGTAAGCAAAACACTGTGATCCAAACTTTTGCATTCTAGACAGGCTGGGCTTTCCTCCTGCCAGACTCTGTACTAGAGTCTGCTTAATGCCTTTGTTAAAACACTGATTCCTAATTATGGCCGCCATCTGTACAGCATAAGGCCACAGACATTTTGGAAGCCCACTTTTAATTATCATACACTGGGCTACATCAAAAAGTGTTCGCCAATTTCTCTCAGCAGTCCCATTTTGATGTGGCGAATGTGGTGCTGAGGTCTCGTGTCTAATACCATTATTAATCATTAAGACTTGAAACTGTCCAGTGTATTCATTACCACAATCAGATCTAATACCTTTGATCTTCCCATATGGGCTATGTCAGCAAGGAACCTCTCGGTGGCTTGCACCGTGTCATTCTTATGTTTAAGGAAATACACAAATACTGCCCTGGAAAAATCATCAGTAAATGAGATTGCATATTTGTACCCTTCTCTGGAGTCAGGTTGGATAGGGCCAGCTAAATCTGCATGTACTAGCTCAAGTGGGGCTGTAGCCGTCACATCAGAATCTCTGTTCCTGGTCTGCACATATTTTCCCTATGTACACACATAACAATGTGGGGTAGTGTTAGCTTTCCCTTTAATCTTCATACCTTCCACAACATGCTGTAATTTCTGAATGTCATCATAGTTACAGTGTCCTATAATCTCATGCCATGTTTGCAAATCAAAACATCCCTTGTTATCATCACACTTGACATTGACATTTACCGCTACTGTGTGCTAATAATAAAGTCTGTCGTGTTCATTAATGTGGAATGCCGTACCGTCTTTGTGAATGAGGATGTATTCTCCCTTCTTGAAGATCACTGTTGCTCTGCTGCCAGTTGCTGCTCTCACTGAGAAAATATTTTGTGGATAGGTGGGAATATACAGCGCTCGTTTTGAGCTGGCGGCCTCGGCTGTCTGTGAGATAGACCTCCGCGTCTCCCCGTCGTTCTGCAACGCCCTAGCAGCGGGTGCCATCAGCCAGCTCTACATATTGCGACTCAGTCTGGAACTGCTTGTCGAGGTTTTTGAACATGGCAAGGTCAGTGACGATGTGCGAGGTATTCCCGCAGTCGACCATCAGGCCCCTCACGTCAACACCCCGGCTTGGCTGGAACTCTGCTGCCGCCCCTTCTTTCACTCCAAAGACAAACGCACATTCCTCGCCGTTCTTCTCGGTGGTACACTTCCGTCCGTCGTCCCGGTCTCGGCGCTGCCTCCTCCTGCAGGTGGAATCACGATGTGTGGAGCTCTTGCATTGGCTGCACCATAGCTTCCGCTGACAGGCACGGGCAATGTGTCCTTCCTTTAAGGCCACACCTGTAGCATTCCACCTCCGCTGCCAGCCGTTGAGCTCCTCCATGTTCACCTGGACACGGCCTGATGAGTCTCGCTGCCCGCTGGTGTCCACAGGCTGCCACCGTCATCACATTGTCCTCCTCCGCCATAGAAGCACGCATTCTCTCGGTGTCTTCGAAGCTTCGTAGTTTTGTTTTAAAGTCTGAAAAAGGCACTGGTTCATCTGCCTGAATGATGTGGATTGGAAATGGTTTAAAGGAGTCGGGAAGCCCCTTTAACACAATCGCCACAAGCAACCCATTACTTAATGTCTCTCCTGAATTTCTTAACGCCGTAATGGCGGTCTCAGCACGGGTGACATACTCTATTACACTCTCGCTGCTTGCTTTTTGTAAAGAGTTCAGTTCTGTATACAGGCAGTTCGGGTGGATGAGATCTGGCGACCAAGCTTCATGTGCTGTGGTCGGTTGACCAGAAAGTCTTCAATCCAGGAGCATGTGGAAGGTGGGAGCCCCAGGTTGGCCAACTTGGGGATAAGAATATCCGGTCTTATGGTGTTAAGGCTGAGCTGTAGTCAATGAAAAGCATTCTGGCATGGTTCCCTCTTGTTAGATTTGATTTGGAGTATTATTTCATTTTCTCCTCCGTGAATGCATATGTTCGCTTTTTACCCTTGTTTGAACTTCCTGGCTTGCCTTCCCTCTCGCCCAGCTGCACGTCATTGATAATTAGTTCTGGTTTTGTCGATTTAAACCTCACGGATTGTGTGTCATTTGTTGGATCGTCTGATTTACACCGCCATGTTCCCACGTCTCCACGTTGCCTATTTCCACGTCCCCTCGTGTTTTCTCTGTCAGGTTTGATTTTATTTCGACACCAAGTCTTGTTTCTTTGCCTCCTGCTTGAGTTATTAAAGTTTTTCTTTGAGCATTCATTCCCTCATCCTTGCCTGCTTCCCTGCACTTGGGTCCACCCCACGATTCCACGCCACGACGTCGCCAAAGACGTGACACCTCTTTTCTCAAGGTAGCTCAGTACAGTGTGGGGAGCGGTGGTGATTGCATCTTTGGTGGATCTGTGCGGCCCGTAAGGAACCACTTAGCCGCATGGATCATCAACTTCCTCACTGACAGACCACAATATGTGAGACTTCAGGACTGTACGTCTGATGTGGTAGCTTGCAGCACGGGGGCCCCACAAGGCACGGTCCTCTCCCCACTCCTCTTCTCCCTCTACACATCAGACTTCAAACATAATACAGACACCTGCCACCTCCAGAAGTTCTCTGACGACACCGCTATTGTTGGACGAGTGATGATGGGAACGACCTAGAGTACAGGGGAGTCATCACAGCCTTTGTTGACTGGTGTAGGCAAAACCACCTCTACATCAACACCAGTAAGACAAAGGAAATGGTAATCGATTTTCGGAGGAATCCTCAACAGACCACTCAGGTGAACACCTGCACCTTCATGGCAGTAAGGAGCGCTTCTGCAGATCCTTCTTCCTATCAGCGTCAGGCTCTTTAACAAAACAAATGGCTGAATGTTAAGACCTACCGTATATATACATGTACATCTATGTGTATGTATGTGTGTGCGTTATATATATATATATATATATATATATATATACAGTGGTACCTCGTCACACGACCGCTCGTCATACAAAATTCTCGTCTTACGACGGAAATTTCGATCGAATAATTCGCCCGTCATGCGATCAAAATGTCGTGATGCGACCAAGCTTTTTTTGCATATCTTTCGTCTATAACAATATCTACGAGCACTGAACGATTAATTCAGACAAGTTTTTCCTCCTACGCATTGACCATGAAACGCACAACGCGCATGCGCGGGCAAAAAGAGGGCTTTCTGGGTAATGAAGAATACTCGTGCACACAACGCCGATAGGCAATGGAACTCTTTCTCAGAATGAAACTTAATTACCCACAATCAATACGTGGGTAAGCTGAGCTGTTGCATTTCCTGTTATTTTTATTATCTAATACGAGGAGTATTATATTACTTCTCGTTCGCTGCTCCTAAGAACATCAGCGGCACTGGCTCGCAATTCCCTCTTTGTAATATTTCTGGTCGCAACTCTCTCTCAGGCGACGTTCAAAGCGGTTGCAACCAGAGCCATTTCAACGAGGGAGTTGCGAGCCGGTCTTTATGAGCAGCGGAGCGATCGCTAAAATGTACTACAAGACTATTTCTCGTTGGCAAGTGGTCGTGGGTTATCCTATTGTGAGGACATTTATGTGAATCATTTTCGGAATATTTTGAAAGGAATACATAGTACAACAGCAAACAGCCCATCTTTAGCGAACGTGAGGGTGGAGGCGTGGCAAACCGCCAAACCGGAAAACGAAGGTAACAAAAGATTACAACAAAATTAGAATTCAGTTTTGTGTAAAGTTACATTAAACGTATGTTTGAGTGTGTATATATAAATCCAAGTTAATTTAGATTTGTTTGTTCCGTTTACGAGTGCGTTGTCGTGGGAAAAAAAACGACCCCCCCCCCCTTCGCCCCCAAACGTCTCTGTCTCCCGTCGGCGAAATCTGCCCAATTTGAGTTAGATTAAACACATTTTATTACTATTATACCACTAGTGATGTGTTACTTTGTTAATAGATGGCGAATTAGAAGAAATAAAACATTTTTTCCAATCCAATATCCTGTTTTTGGTGTTTTTTCAGAGAGTTGGAACGAATTAATGTGTTTCCCATTCATTTCAATGGGAAACGTCCGCTCGAGTTACGAGAATCTCGTCATACGATCTCAGTCCCGGAACGGATTAAGATCGTATGTCGAGGTACCACTGTATATATATATGTATATATATATATATATATGTGTATGTATATATATATATATATATATATATATATATATATATATATATATATATATATATATATATATGTATGTGTGTATATATATATATGTACATATATATATATATATATATGTATGTATATATATTGTTAGATGTACAGTTTTAGCACCTATCCCTAATTCCTTAACTCAGTCTGATCCCATCTAACAACTGTGCGTGTTCAGCATCGAAGGAAGAGGCCAGGGTTTGCGAGTTACTCCACAGATGGTTTATTCCAGATATTGATCCTTACAGAGCTCCGGGCCCCCTCCCAAATAATAGTAAACCAGCTGCGCGTCGTAATGCACAGTGGAGGATGAGAAAGACAACGATCCACGCCCGCATTTGCACAGTTATAGTTAAACAAAAAATGAATATTCATTCGCTGATTCTAATGATATTCAGACTGTCCCACGACAATTCTGGAGGGGTGTCCTCCCCTGAGATCTGCTTGCCCGCGAATCCACGTCTGGCTTGGTCGCCCTCTCCGCAGGAATTCCTTTGTTTCTGGTATCATCTGGACCATCGCCATCTCCGCGGGGATCCCTTTGTCCCTGGTTTCATCTGGACCACTTATCACCTGGACCACACCTTGAAGCAGAAACTCAGACAAAAGACCTTTTGTTCATTGTAATTGAGTTGAGAACAATAGTTTTAATCCTACTGTGGTACTATATCAAAATGAAACAGCTACAATAAAATGAAGGAGTAAAATATATCATATTCTTCATTCCCTCTCTTGGGCTCCCAAAAGAGACCATCCCGACAAACAACACACAAGTTAGTAAGAAAAAAACTAAGAAGCACTACGTTAGTATAAGAAAAGAAACAAAGAAGCATCACATTAGTGTATCCATGAACACATGCTCGGCGGTGGTTGCAGAGGGATCAGTTTGTAGCAATTGAGTATACTGACCTTTCGGATCTGGTCCCACTGCCCTTTCCAGGTACCGAACTGATCCATCCATCGGTCCCAGATTGAGTCGCCCACACCTGAATGGTCTGCCATCTTATTAGTCAGGGTTCGGAGGCCTTCCAATGCCAAATTAGAAGACCTTCGAATCCTGCTGAGACCCATCCAGGCGGGTGTTGCTCTCTTGTTGCGATGCAAAATATCCTTCAGGTTTGAAGGCAATTGTACTCCAACTGTGAGATTCACTGGGGAAACAGAAACCGGAAGCAACAAAGACACCAAAGAGCACACACCAGAAGCATTTGTGGGTAATCTATCATACAATTTATCGCTTCCACACCATAACCAGAAGTTCCGCTCGGGATAAGGGGTGTGGTACCGGAAAAGACATATTTAATACACACCAATCAGACGGAATGCTTCCCAATGATTTTCCAATCCCCTTTAATTTGAGACAGGTAAAATTTTGTTCTGCTACTGCTTTATCAAAAATTGGTTTCTCTTTATCCTTTTGGGCCAGTGGGAATATCGAATCGTACTTAGAACAATTGAATTTCGGGTTATTGTTTTTTAGAAGGTCCACAATACATTAATCTTCGACTGGTGCCGAAACAATACGGAGTACGGGTCGAGCACCCATACACGAGGCAATCATCTTGGGTTTTGCTGGCAGCTTGCTCTGCCATTAACAGCCAATTGTTAGATCCTGCCGTAATACCTGTAATCATTCTAAACCAATTTAGGGGACACGATTGACGGAGTCACCTTGCCAGTTTTCGCCTGAGTAGACTAGGTTTTTTACACATCCCCACTGGCCAGCATGGATCGGTATCCGAGGACCACACACAGGGTTAGGAAGCTAGTGGTGTCTCATCTGTTGGAGATTGCGGTGTCATTAGAGCCACATCCGTCTGATTGAAGATCGCCAAACATGAGTATGACATACACGTGGAGCGCTCCTTCAAAAAATAACAAGAGAAAAATTAAAACAATAATAAGCCAAAACATCCTGTACACCACTTCCCTCTCTTGGACTGGGATAAGCCCAGTCCAGAACAGGAACTATGTCCAGGAACTATGTGTCATGTTTAGATGTATGTGACCTGTCCCCAGGAGAATCAAAGGCCGCCTTTGGAGGATCCTGTGGTGAAGTGTGTGGTTATGGGTTACATGGATCAACGGCTCCAATTTGGGAATAATGAAACCACTTCTGTCCCTTAAGTTCAAGTTGAACCGCCTTTGATGTACGAGCAGTCACTCTGAAAGGACACCTGTCCACCTGGGCTCCGACCACTTCCTGGATAGAACCTTGAGAAAAATGTGGGTTGAGAATGTGGGTGATCACGTGCAGCTGCAGCAGCCTCCTGTATCTGTGAAGAAATACTAGATACAAGAGAATGAAGTTGTCGACTAATATCCTGCATGCGAGAGATCGGGTAATGGAACCTCTTCATATGGGGTGATTGAGGAACTAGGACCGGGCATCAGCCGGCCCGTAAGTGATTCAAATGGGGCAAAATGTGTGGTTTTGTTTATGGTTTGACGAATCGAGAGTAGAGCCAATGGGAGGGCTTGAACCCACGACCTTTTGGTGCCGTACATTATTTTGCCAATTTCTCTTTCCTGTATTTACACAAATTAACTAATCATACTAAAAATAGGAAAAATGCAAAAAGCAAACCAGGCTGCCTTCTCCTCAGGAAAACAGCTTTCCCGTTCTCTGCAATAGCCACACTCACATCCTGGGTTGCTCTCCATGTGTCCTGTTGAAAAGCACAATCTCCCTCTGCCAACCCAAATTTAATGTGTTTCTTTAAAGTTTTTTCTTTTATGCAGATAGCCAGATTAGCCTTATCATCCAGCTCCAATCGTGTAGTGAATAATGGCGTTTGGTACATTCCACTAAATTGGATTTCCATATTTTGTTGTCCTGTTGACCTCGTTATGTAGGCGCAATGATTTCATAACGAAATATGGAAACTTTTGTCAATTCAGTCAATTATTCTGTTAACAAAATTTGGATGCCATTATCACTATAATACTTTGGAATTTCATATCATGCACTGTCTTTTATTTTTTCCAGTGCTCCTAAATTTCGCATAGCAGATTTGTTTCTCCACTTCAAATTTCACATTTGGAGTACTGCTGCTTTTTCTAAATCCTTTTCCACCTTGATATCTAACCAATTAATTATATCTCGGTGTTCGGCCAATCAAAAACACAAAAAGACAAACAAACAACCATTCACGCTCACACTCATTTTCAGATATCAGTGGTCTGCAATTTTTCACTAGTGGAGCGCACCATCCCCACTCTGGGGCTCATTGGCAGCTAACCACCTTTTGCTGTAATCTGTGATATTCTAATTGTCATTAATATGACTTACACTAAAGCATATTTCATCTGCTGATGGGCAAAACAAGATACATGTCCTGTGCACTTGAACATGCATTGTTTATTCCATCACAGAGAAATCATGCCTATCCTAAATTAATTATTTTATCTAAACTTGTCAGGTACAATTTACCTAATAATTTGGATCCATGCCATCTCTGCATTGTTTTCTCCATCTTTGACATCATTAATAATTTGGATGATTCTTAATACTTAAGTCTAAATCGCAAATCACTCTCATATTGCTAAAACCAATAACTAAAGCTCTGGCTGAATTCCTATCCGCTCTAAGAAGGCGGTTTTATTTAAAATAAGAGCCATTTTCTGTGCTCACTGTTACCTCAATTAAAATTTAGGGAAAATAACCTTTCACTATGCATTTCCTAATATAAATTTCAGTGTTTAATAGAGGACCCATAATTTGTCACTAATATATCCCAATAGGGCGACCCCCCTCTTTTTGTTTGTCGGGTGAGGGGTGTGCGCATCTGTGAAGGGGTGCTGGCGATGACCATCGGACCGAGTCAGCGAGCCTCATGACCAGGAGACAGAGCCAAAGCCTTTCAACTGCCAGGGTGCTCCAAGAACCTTCTGAAAACGGTCTCGATAGACTAAATCATCTTCTATGTCATAAAACAACGTACAATGAAAATCATCCATGGTTAGATGGTAAGGCCGGAGTCAGTCAATGAATGATTTCCACCGGTGATATACAGACAACAGTCCCCCAGTGGCCGGAGTTTCAGGCTCAAGACGTGACCTATAGATTGTCCACCACTGTCCACATGTTCATATTGGTTGTGAACACGGAATCTTTGCACCATTTGGTAAAGTCACTGTGAGGCCATCCGGTCCACATAAAATGGTAGCTCCAATAGACATCAACAAGTCTCTTCCCATCAAATTCATAGGAGCCTCTCGGGCACCTCTATTCGGAGTGTGAAGGATCCCCTGGTCCGTAAGCATCATCTCCGCCGTGGTAATATTGTCCAGGTGACTGGGCCGGCTGCTGCGGCCGCCATGGTCTGCCAGTGCCTCGTCCTCCCCCACACGTAGGCCGCTGTTACTGTAGTGGGCCATACTGCTGTGCTTGGGGTTGCCATGGGAACAGTTGTTGCGGTTGCCGTTGTTGACTGGCATCTCCAGTGTCCAATACCGCCACATATAAAAAGTTGCCTTGTTGGCCCTGTCCAGAGTACCCTCTTCCCCGGCCACCAGAGAAACCACGCCAGCGACCACCGTATCGACCATGTAACTGACCATCTCGGGCCCCACCACATTCCTGGTAATTTGGAAAGTTGGAGTTTCAATACAGTAGAGATCAAAGGTTCTGGAACACCCTCGACAATAGCCGCTATATGGCCCGTCTCGTGTCAAGCGCACAACTCTGTCCACTCACGCCTCCTCCTAATCACCTCCCTCCGCTGTTTTTTTTTTTTTTTTAGTTCTGCCTTAGCTGTGACGTCACGCTCCTTTTTTTCAACGCTACGGACAAACGCTTTTGACCTGTACAATGTAAATTTCCTTTCAACGTACAAAATTATTTCTCCAACTCACATTTAATTTAGCTTGTCTTTGAAAACCTGTGCCTCTACGTCTCCATACAAACTCATCAATTCATTCCATTCCATTCTCATTCAGCATCTCTCTCCCCATTCCTCTCAAAACGCACACACACACGCACGCCCGCACACACACGCACGCACACACACACACACACACACACACATTTTCAACCTCTCCTCGCATTTTTACCAATTCAGTCATCACAAATCACCGGATAAATTTAGAATTTCAGTATGTTCAATTTAGAATTTTAGTATATCCAATTTAGAATTAGGAATTTTTATTAGGAGCAATCCTAAGAAAAAAACATCTGTGGACCCAGTCGTTTCCCTGCTGAAGACTTAAAAAATAAGTTTGCTGAATTTTTCTTACAATTAAGTAAAAGGTCTCCAACATATAGCCTTTTTACGGAATCACCTTATTCCCTTGTTTTCATACGAACGTTTCCCTTTATCTCACAACGACCGTTCTGGAATCCCCAATCACTGATTCCAGATATATAATCACGGAAATGTCCCTGAACAAATACTCGTGTTATATGAATCACATTTCTACTGTGACTTCTACTTTAAAAAATAAGTTTGCACAATTTTTGTACGGTTAAGTAACAGGTCTTATGCATACAACCTTTCGGAATCTTAAAAATCCCTTCTACTCTAAAAAATAAGTTTGCACAATTTTCGTACGGTTAAGTAACAGGTCTTATGCATACAACCTTTCGGAATTTTTTAAAAATCCCTAGAACACGTTTCTACTGTGACTTCTCCATAATTTAAAAAATCCAATAGCAGAATTTTGACAGTTAAGTAACAGGCATTCCGCTTACCTTTTAGATTTCAGGCGCCCGTCAGAGAAGTCTCCATAGAAAGATGCAGTGTCTCAAATCCAGACCACTCTTATAAATATCACGTTCACGACGTGCTTCGAAGTCCGCGACTTCGGCGGGGTTCCCCTTCCTTAATCCCACGTCCGCGACGTGTCACGTTTCCAAACGTTTTTGCTTTTCCTAATAAATATCACTCCTCGGAATCCCTGACTCCGGCATTAACCATTAACCGACCGACCCCTATTTGTCTACGCAGCCTCTCTCCTCCCTCGACTCACGGACAGGGTCGCCAAAATTGTTAGATGTACAGTTTTAGCACCTATCCCTAATTCCTTAACTCAGTCTGATCCCATCTAACAACTGTGCGTGTTCAGCATCGAAGGAAGAGGCCAGGGTTTGCGAGTTACTCCACAGATAGTTTATTCCAGATATTGATCCTTACAGAGCTCCGGGCCCCCTCCCAAATAATAGTAAACCAGCTGAGCGTCGTAATGCACAGTGGAGGATGAGAAAGACAACGGTCCACGCCCGCGTTTGCACAGTTATAGTTAAACAAAAATGAATATTCATTCGCTGATTCTAATGATATTCGGACTGTCCCACGACGATTCTGGAGGGGTGTCCTCCCCTGAGATCTGCTTGCCCGCGAATCCACGTCTGGCTGGTCGCCCTCCCCGCAGGAATTCCTTTGTTTCTGGTATCATCTGGACCATCGCCCTCTCAGCGGGGATCCCTTTGTCCCTGGTTTCATCTGGACCACTTATCACCTGGACCACACCTTGAAGCAGAAACTCAGACAAAAGACCTTTTGTTCATTGTAATTGAGTTGAGAACAATAGTTTTAATCCTACTGTGGTACTATATCAAAATGAAACAGCTACAATAAAATGAAGGAGTAAAATATATTATATTCTTCAATATGTATATATATATATGTATGTATATGTATATATAAATATTTATATATATATATATGTATATGTGTATGTATATATATGTATATATGTATATATGTGTATATATATATATATGTACAGTGGTACCTCGACATACGATCGTAGTCCGTTCCGAGACTGAGATCGTATGACGAGGTTCTCGTAACTCGAGCGGACGTTTCCCATTTAAATGTATGGAAAAAAAATTAATTCGTTCCAGCCCTCTGAAAAAACACCAAAAACAGGATATTGATTGGAAAAAATGTTGTATTTCTTCTAATTCCCCATCTATTAACAAAGTAACACATAACTAGTGGTTTAATAGAAATAAAATGTGTTTAATCTAACTAAAATTGGGCGGATTTCGCCGAGGGGAGAGGGGCACAAAAGGGGTGGGAGGCTTCGTTTTTTTTTTCCACACAACGCACTCGTAAACGGAACAAACACTCCACCCTCACGTTCGCTATCGATGGGCTGTTTGCTGGTGTACTCTTCCCTTCAAAATATTCCGAAAATGATGCACACAAATGTCCTCACAATCGGATAACGCACGACCACT